>NC_081412.1:282110839-282416464 GCF_030272615.1 Cryptomeria japonica
TTATAAAATCTCTAATGGTACCCATTTAAGTCTTTCTATGTCCAAGAAAATACATCCTTGCAATCCACAAATATTATGAATCTAGTTACCTTCAATATCGGATCCAACCATCTCCAGCTAGAAACATTTTAAAGCTTCCTTTCAAATGTACCTTCACCATAGGGGACTTTGTATTTCTTGTCCCGGGCACTACCAAATTGATGTGCAGGTTTCTCATTTAACTTGGCATTAGCTTCTTTATACTCTAAAAATTCTAGATATGTGTCATGTAATATTTATTTGTAGTCATTTCATCACTTTCCATTCCCTTCTTCAATATCCATGGCATCCACAAAAGTACAATTATGTTGAAAGACTTTATAATCATCCATTTTTCATTGAAGGGACCCCTTAAAGAATTAGTTTCATCATTGAAACAAAATTGAACTTTGAGATCCCTTTCATCATTCAACTTTATTGTAACCCAACTTTCACCTACCTTTTGTTCTTTGTCTAAGTTTAAATTTGATGACCCTTTAGATGAGGCTACCTCTTCACTCATTGCCTCATTTTTTAAATCGATCACAAATTCACAACCTCCATTTTTAATAGAGAATATTTTTGTTTCCATTTATGGTCAAGTTTGATTGCAATTATCTCACCCATGCCAATAATACATCACAACCCTTCTTCAAACAAATGACTATAAAATTCAAAAAAATGTTAAGGGTAACAAAAATGTCCTTTTGCACCATGAGAAATCCCAACACCTTTGTATTGCATGGATCTATTCGTACCAATTGGAAGGTCGGTAACCAGATTATGGATTCCCAAGAATTGATGTCTCCTCTAGATGACTATTCACACAATCCAACATCAACAATTGATGCAATTAGTAAAGCTTACTTCCTAGTCTCCCTAAAACAACTATAAGCCATCAAACTAAGTTTATTGTCAACAACATAAGTTCAATCACTTGATCCATTGAGAGATAAGGTTCCACTATCAAATCCTTTTACTTCATGTGGACTCACTCATTTTATGTTCTCATGTGACATTAGTGTGCATGTGTACACTTTATATCATGGCATTGTATATTAGTTATAGCCCCTTTGGTTCTACAATATTTTCTCTAAATTCATCAAATTTACGAGTACTATGGTTCGCAATACTTGTCTAGTAATAGCATCGTCAAAACTAAATTTACTTGTTACTTCTCTATGTGATTGCCCCCTCTTCAAACACTTATCTCCCAACTTCCAATCTTACTTAAGCCAATCTTGCCCTTCTAGGTGGGAAAAATTCATCAAATCTTTTTGTTTCAAGACTACTAATTTTCATTACTTCATCTTCATCAACAATACTAGTCATGTTAACTATTGGTGTAAATTATGCCTCATAATTACACTTTCTTAAGTTGACTTAGGCTCATGCATTCATATTAGTTTCCATATGAGACACTTAGGGAAGTGTGCATCTAAAGATGGTTGTAGGAGAAATTCCACCTTTTGTGGTGATAACCTATTGTCACATTCCACCTTTAGTGGATGATCCACCTTTAGTGGAATATTTTGTTATTTCTCCAAGGTTTACTTTAGTGGCTAATATTAGCCAATGGTGAATATTTCACATCGGTGACCTAGAAAATGGTGAATATATTATACCGACTGGGGGTGGCCATGTCGCCAGGAATTTATAAATATTCGTCAAATGCACGAACCAATTGCCCATTGTTTTACGTAATTAATTGTATCTTTGTAAATATTTCACCAATAGAATCCACATTTTCCACACTGTAAATTCAATTTGTTTGCCTACACTCTCTCAGGTTGCCTTAATAGACGGTCATAATTCGGCAATATCCATATAAAGATTTATTTGCTAGGAGGACCCAATTCGCCTGGCATTTTGTGGACACATGTCTCCATTCACCCCAATTTTTGCCAACTCTATTATATTTGCCAATTAATTGGATGACCCAATCTCCTCATAAATTACATAAGACGTGTTATAGTTGAGTAGAATTTGCAAAATATTTGTATACCATATAAAATTCCCGTTGAATTCACCAAATAAGGATTGGTATAAATAAATTCAAAGATTGTATCTATCTCTACACAATTTGGTCAATTCTGGGTTCTCAATTCACATCAATAGCAAAATTTCAGACCAGGAACAACCATTACTATTAACTGCATTGGCGACTGCTAGTGACCTAAAGGTGAGTGATCATATTTTTGAAGTGTTATAATATTATTCTGAATTCATCTCTATCTATTTGCACTGCTGAGTTGATTCTTATTCAGTAGGGGACCCATCAGCAGTCACCTGGGAGAGCTTAGACATATATATTATAGGTCGTAGGGCCAATGAATCATATATAGTCTAGTCTATTATTACTTCTTCAACAACTTGATATTTTTTTGTTGCCTTTATTTTTTTGGAGATGTCAAAAAGGAAGAAGGGTAGGAATGTTGAATGTGGGGAAGGCCAAGAGAGGCCAACAAAACACAAAACGTTGTCTTCGTACTTTGGTGTTGGCAAAGATTGTGGTGAAATCAGGAAGGTACATCATCACAAGTACAAGTACAAGATTCACAACCTTCACCGCATATTGAAGAAGGTGGAGAACTTGATATCTCAGATCACGATGAGCTTGAAGAAGATTTTCTGGTAGATACCTAGGTTAGCTGGAATGATATAATTGACCTGGGTGATAATGCAACAGATGATAATGCACAGAAGGGGAAAAGAAAATCCATATCAAAAAAGGATCAACCCAAATCAAAATAGGCTTATACAGCCTAAAGACCTAAACCAGAGGCAAAATTTCAACTACTGTTAGCTCCGACAATTTATCTACCAAAGGCAAATTGAAGAAGAAAGAAGCGAAGATCTTCTATAAATAACTCTTGATACTAGTAATTCCTTCACCAATTGTATTAATTCCTTTGTCTTTTAAATTTTTATAAATCTTTCATATCCCTCACTAAATCTTTCTCATAAATGCACGAGTGTGCGAAATTGGAAACAACCGTAAACCACTACCAATTATCAGATTGGAAGTTGTGCATGTCGAGTGGATCACAGTAAGATAATTTCAGTGACAAGACATTAATAAATGTCAATACTCGATTAGGATAAAATTTGATACGTGTCTATTGTCTCCAATTCCATTTCGGGGACTTTCTAGAGAATTACGTTCTCTTCAAAAATTTGGACCGAAATAAAACTTCAGTCATTGATCTATGATCATCGAACGGTTTTAAATCATTGATGGATTTTAGGTACGTGTGACTGTCGATGAGGTCACACTTATTGATACATCGTGCAGAGTCTGGACTCGACGTGATGTTGCATTAATTAGATAACAAAAAATGGCTATTAGTTGATAATGAAAATGGCAATGAATTTATGAAATCGCCAATAAAATATTTATTTTTCCATAAATAATGAAATATTAGCCAATAAAATTAAATAATTTTCAAATGGTAAATAAAATCGCCAATACACTTAAATAATTTTTCCTTTGGAGTATAACTTTCGCCCATACACATATTTTTTCCTTTAAACGAAAAACATTTGCCTCCTACATTATATATTTTCCCCACACAATAATGAATTATTCGCCAGGATTTTATGGAGTTTTCATACCCTAAAAAAAATCGGCAATACACATTAGTTTTTTTTCCAATTTTAATTTTTTTTTGCCACCAATATGAAATTTTCCCCCAAAAAATAATGTCTAATTCGCCAGGATTTTACACTTTTGGCCAAGGGTGGTTTCTTAAAGTTATCCCTGTATTTCTCCTACCTAGCCTCACCTACCCTTGTATCTCATTAGGCCACATGTCATGATCATGTGCTTTCATTTCCATATGGCCTTGCCATTATAAGCAAATCCATATTCATTGTATGTTTTATCTATTTGATCATTTTTTGCATCTTGATAAGAATATAGTTTGTTCTTGTCTATCCTTGTCTCTCTTGTGTTATGTTATTCATTGGGCTCTAGATCTTGGTTATTATTGGCAAATTCTTACATGGTATCAGAGTCATTTGGGCTTCATTAGGTAGTCATTTTGGAGTGATCTTGGTGCATTTGAGATTTAGATCTGAGGAGTAATGTCAATTGGGAGTATCCTACGCCAAATATGACCTCACTATTGATTCCAAGAGGTCATTCCATAAATTTTGACTATAAATTTGCCTATATTGGGCAAAAGTCATTTCAGGGCATCCGAAAAATAAATTCGCCTCCTAGGCGATACGGTACAGATTTGAAAAAAAAAAAAAAAATTTGTGAAACCTTTTCTAAAATTCTTAACTTTATTTTTTGCATTTTTTTTATTAAATATATATATATATATTAGGGGTCCGTAGACCCCCCCTATCAATCTGTAATGGACATTTATTTTTGTAGGCATCATACTATACTTTCCACCAACCAGTTGTGCATCCCTCGAGCCCTATTGTTGGTTCGTACTCCCATCACTCGACCATTTTGTGCACTACCCTATCATACTTCTTCCAGTCGCCTCACCTAGTTCCTCCTCACTATATTGTGTCATCCACTCACACGGCTCTTGGCCACACGTGCTACACAAGGTAACTTCTTTGTTGTACCAACCACCAAGCCACCCCAAACATGCCTAGCTTCACTAGCATCGATAGTAGCCATTTTAGTGCCATCGGCCCCAGCTAGGCGCCCTACTCCTTGGTGCCACCTTGTCACCGCCTCTGGCAGAGTCTTCACACCACCAATAGCCGCCACACAACTTATTCTCCTTTTCTTATTAGAGCCACATGGCATAACCTCATTGGCCAACATCTACACAATCATTGCTTATAGAGGACATGTGTCAATTCCGAATTTAGCCATGCAAGTGCCCAATTGGCAACTAGTTAGCTCGATCATACATAGCCATGTAGGAGTCACATTAGCCACTTGTACACTACATCATCTACCTAGTTAGCACACATGCAACCAACACATCATCATAATATATATGTCATGTGGCATCTAGCCATCTACCATGTCATTCAGGTCGTACAGCTAATGTTGGCTTTTTTGTACACACAGTCAACCTGCCACATAGACATCCATATAGTGATACATCAGTGCCACATTTCCCTCTCCATATGACATGTCAACAAATTTTTACTAACCACATCATCCTTTTCATGTGACACATCAACAAATTTGTACTTGCCACATCATCATTACGTACTGTTGATGTCAACATTTCATACTACTACACAGGTATTTTTGGTGCAACAACCATATGACTGTCAAATTTAACATACTGTTTTTATGATGTAAGCAATGCATCAACACTTTTTGAAAAAAAAATTGACCCTCTCCATTGAGCTTTTTGATATTGCAGTCCAACTTTGGAGGTTCATAACTTGGTCATTTTAAGGCCTTTTTTCAATGCAATTTTTTTTTTTGAACTAATTTTTCATGCTCTCCATAGTAGTATGGTTAGTTTCTACTTCTGGTGGATTTTTTTTTTTCAAATTTTTTATTTTTTTACAACTGTACCTATCTAATCCCATATTTTGCAACTTTTCGGGCTCCATTTAGGCTCATACAACTTCCTTTTCAGGTGTTGTTTTTCTAAAAGTGCATAATTTTTTGTCTACTTTCACATGGTGCTATCTAATTTTCACCTTTTTGAGTATAAATGTACTTTAATTATTGGTTTAGGTCTCCTATAGCTATTTGACGTAGTTGTAATCTTGAAATCAGAAGCCCACTTTTCCCTTCTTTGCAAGTGGTCCATTGTACATGCACTAAGTATAAAGTGCCAAACCATCATTTTTTTCTTTTTTTCTTTTTTTTTTTTGGGGGGGGGGGGGGGTGTCTTGTGTGATTGGGCCTCTCTCTATCTTGTTAACTTTCATTTTGTTGCTATGGGTTCTCCTAAATTTCCACTTTTAACTCCACATCATTATGCATCACAAAAAATTAAAGCATGGTGTTAATGGAAAGAAGACTCATTTATTACATAAATGGATCAATGACAACATCAACAAATCCTAAAGTTGATCCTAATGCTCAATTGGAATGTCTCACTAAAAATTCTATGGATCTTGGAATTTTGAGAAAGTATGTATCAAATGATCTCATTTTTCACATTGAGAAATGTACTACAGTTAAAGAGGCTTGGGATATATGTGCCAAATTGTATGGTCAAGTTGATGAGATTAGGAGCTAGAAGCTTGATAATGAACTCAAAATGCTGGATCCGAAGGATTTTAATACGACATGAAAGAGACTGAGCTAAGAGAAAAGATTAAAGATTGTTGCATTGACAAGAAGGATGTTCAATTGGTTTACAATTTGTTGGATAAGATGCAACCTTTGTTTCTAGCCTTCACACCCATCGGTTGAATTCAGGTGTCTCATTCACTCCACCATCATTAGATGCATTCATGGAGATGTTGATACTTGAGAAAGAAAAGCTGATCAAGATGGGGATTCTCAAGTATTCAAAGTCTAAGGCTTTGGTGGCTAATCAAGGGAATTAAAGGAATCAAGGAAAAGGCAAGAACAAGATAACAGTCTAAGCCAAAGCTACAACAAGATAGATAACAATGATCCTTTCCACAACAAGGATATTCTTCCTCTTCTTCCAATAAGGGAGATACACCTAAGAAGGAGCGGCCACCTTGTTCATATTGCAATAAATTTGGTCATGATCACCATCATTGCAACTCAAAGAAAATTGATGAGTTGACAAACATAATTAAAAAAAACACACATCAATTTGTTATCCACCTACAATAAGAAGGAATCATCTCCTTCCACTTCCTCGCAATCAAAAGGAAAAGGGAAAGCATTTGTGGCTAAAACGGGTTCTTCATAATAGTGGATACTTGAAGCAAGTGTCTCGCATCATATGGGTTCTACAAAGGAGCATTTTTACTTATTGGAGCCATCTAAGGCACCTAATATTTTCATTGGTGATGATACACAAGTGGAAGTTTAAGGGAAGGGTTTGGTTGCCATGGATGATGGAACTTTTGAGAATGTTCTCTATGTTCCTAACTTGATCACCAACCTTCTCTCAATCTACCAAATCACCCAATATGGAAATGGGAAGAAAGTTGAGTTTACACCTGATTCAGTTGTCGTAAAAGAACTTGAGAATAATGCCTTGGTAGCAGTGGGACAAGCCAATCATAATTTACGACTTTATTCATTCTCCCACTTTGTGTCTCAATCTCCTTCTACAACCTTGCTCACTCATTCAAATTCAAAAAGTAAGTTATGGCATGAGCGGTTTGTTCACCTCAACTACCCTTTTTTTTAGCAGATTATCTCTAAGGACATGGTCATAGGTCTACCTTGAATAATTTTGTAGAGGGTGTATGTTTAGGGTGTTCCCTAGGCAAGCATCCTGAAGAGAATTTGATAAGGGGAAATCTTGGAGAGCTTTAAAATTTCTTCAGTTGGTTCACAATGATGTAGCATGCCAATTTCTAGTGCCTTCATTTAGCAAGGCCCACTATGCCCTTAATTACCTTCATTGAAGACTACTCCCGCTTCACTTGGGTCTATTTTCTTGTTCACAAGAGTGAAATAATTGACAGATTTCTAGCCTTGAAGGCTCATGTTGAGAAGAAAAGTCAAGATCCTTCACACAAATAATGGAAGGGAATATGTGAACAATAGACTTGAGGAATTTTGTACTCTTGAGGGGATTGATCTTCAGCACTCAGTTTCCTACACTCTACAATAGAGCGGTGTTGCAAAAAGGAAGAATAGAACCCTTAAGGATATGGCTAGTTGCATGATTCATGCTCATTCTCTTGGTCCAACTTTTTGGGTAGAAGCTATCAGTTGTGTCATGCACATCCAAAGTTGAGTTCCCCATAAGGCTTTGAATGACATCACTCCTTTTGAGGCTTGGTGTGGTATAAAATCGTTTGTGAGACATTTCAGAGTCTTTGGGTGTCCAGCATGGGCTTGTATTCCTTCATAGAAATGCAAGGCATTGAAACCTCATAGTAGGCCTTGCATATTTGTTGTATATCATGAGATTTTTAAGGTATATTGACTTATGGATACAAAGACACATGAGGTATTCATTGAGAGGAGTGTTCACTTCGAGGAAAACTCTCCTATCTTAGCCTCTCTTCCTCCTCCTTCTTCTTCCATTATGGATAGTGATGATAGTGACTCAGAAGATGATCCTACCTCAACTCCAACTCACAATCTCACACCTCCATAGGGTCACTTACATTTGAGGAAGTTTTTCCTTCATCTCCTCCCATACCTCATTGGGCTCGATAGAATCTTGAATCAACAAGTTCTCTTGTTGGGGATCCTTCAGACACTTGGAGGACTTGGTCACAGCTTTGGGAGCTTCCACATGCTTACATTGCTATAGCTTCCAATCCACAAACCTTTTAGGAAGCATCAAGAGTTCTCGAGAGGGACTTAGCCATGGAGGAAGAGTATAGTTTCTTAATGAGGAACAACACTTGGGAGTTAGTCCCTCTCCCTAAGGGGAGAAAAATGGTTCGATGTAAGTAGATCTACTAGACTAAGTTTGCAATGGATGGTAGTGTGGATAAGTAAAAGGCACAACTTGTTGTGAAGGGTTTCTCACAAGTTCTTGGTGTCGACTATATTGAGACGTTTACACTTGTAGATAAGATGAACTCCATTCACTTGACACTTGCTATTGTCATACCTCATGGTTGGGTTGTACATCAAATGGATGTGAAGAGTGCCTTTCTTCATAGGGATCTCAAATAGGATATTTACATGGATCAGTCGTAGGGATTCATTTGGCATTCTTCATTGGTTTGTTGATTGAGGAAGTCTATCTATGGCCTCAAGTAGGCTCGTAGGGCTTGGTATGCCAAGATGGACTCCTATCCACAAGATTCATTAGGTGTAATTTTGATCCAAATGTCAACATTTTGCCATAGGATTACTCTCACTTGATACTTGTCATCTATGTTGATGAGTTGATTATTACAAGGAGCACCTCATCCATCATTGATAGTGTCAAAATTGCTTTCAATGAGAGATTTGTTATGATTGACTTGGGCTGCACTACTTTCTCAGGATAGAGATATGACAGTCACCTTTCACGATTACTCTTGTGTAGCCCAAGTATGCTCTTGATCTTCTAGCACAATTCCACATAGTTTATTGTAAGCCTATGTCGACTCCCTCTCTTTCAGGAGCCAAGCTTGAGGCTAAGTGTTCCACTCCGCTTGTTGATGCCACATTGTATCATCAACTTGTTGGGAGTCTCATCTACTTGAATCACACATGCCCTAATATTTCCTTTGCGGTTGAGATGGTTTCATGCTTTACGTAGGAACCACATGAGCTTCATTGGAAATATGCCAAACACATCTTGCACTACATACAAGGTACACATCACTATGGGATTCACTATGCAGTAGGCAAAAGACTTGCCTTGGTTGGTTACACATACTTAGATTGGGTTGGATATCTTGATGATCATAAGTCCACTTCAGGTTACAACTTTCAGCTTGATTTGGGCCCCATTTGTGGGCAAAGCAAGAAGCGACGCATTATTGCTTTCTCTTCAACTGAGGTTTTGAGTATTGAGGGGTTGTTAATGCAACTATTGAGGCTATTTGGCTTCAGAATATTCTCACAAAGTTTGGCTTCACCACTCCATGGCCTATAGTCCTTCATTGTGACAATCAGAGTGCCATTCAAATCTTGAAGAACTCGATTCACCATTAGCAGACCAAACACATCAAGATCTGCATGCACTACATTACGGAGCTGATTCAAGAGTAGGTCATTGATTTGTTGTATTTTCCTATAGCAAAGAAAGTTGCCGACATCTTCACCAAACCCTTCATTGAGAGTAAGTTTCATCAGTTGCGATCTCTCTTGGGGGTGTGGGATATTTCATTAGGGGGGGTCAACTAACTTCTCCTGCTTCTCTTATGGGGGAGGGTTTTTCTTCTCTTGAGGTTTTGTCCTTCTTTAAGAGTTTTGTTGTATTTTCATCTCTTTTGGGGGGGAGTTTTTTCTCACTTGGTTTTCTCCCTTTCTCTGTTTGTGAGAGATTTCATTTCCTTGTTGAATTTTCATTTGTTCATGGGTACATAGCATGGCCTGGTAGTCAAGACCCATCTTGCATTATTAGATTGAGTCTACATTCCCTAACTTGCACTTAAGGGGGGGTGTTGGTTTAAAGTATGTCTCATAATTATACTTTACTTAAGTTGCCTTAGGTTCATGCATTCATAGTAGTTTGCATATGAGATACTTAGGGAAGTGTGCATCTAGGTAAGATGGTTGTAGGAGAAATTCCACCTTTTGTGGTGATATCTTGTTGTCACATTCCACCTTCTATGGGTGATCCACCTTTAGTGGAATATTCTATTATTTCTCCTACCTACCCTCACCTACTCTTGTATCTCATTGGGCCACATGTCATGATCTTGTTCTCTCATTTCCATATGGCCTTGCCTTTATAAGCAGACCCATCTTCATTGTATGGTTATCGAATTGATTATTTTTTGCATCTTGATAGGAATACAGTTTGTTCTTGTCTATCTTTGTCTCTCTTGTGTTGTGCTATTCATTGGGCTCTAGATCTTGGTTATTATTGGAAAATTATTACACTAACATTGGTTTGTTTTGGACAATTACCATTTTTATGATTTGTGTGGATCATCCTAGCAATCACCTCTTTTTGTTTGGGGTCTAGTAATTGCCACTAGATCTTCATCACTGATGTTAATCATGTTAACATTGGCTTGTTTTGGATGATTATCATTGTTATATTCTATGCCCACACCATTGGAAAATAATTTTAAAATTACTTTGATTGGTAGGGAAATATCTTATGAAATGGTGTCATTTATTACACTTATAACATTATATAATTGGCTAGCCCTAACCATCATATTATATTTGTAATCCACTTCACCCAAATTTTGATGTTTTTAACTATATCTTTGATGTTGATATGTACCAAGTGATGCAATCATAGATGCACTAGGCGATGCATCTTTGTTCTACTATATTGGGGTGGAGGGTGGTGTCAATGGCTCTCCTTATGTAGCAAATAAGAGTACTCTCATTCTTTAGATTGTATGGGATATTATTGACTACATGACCCACAATTTGACAAATTTCACAAAAAAAAATCTTTGGGCAATTAACTTAGGGTTGTAATGGTGGGAAAATGATGAGTGATAGATCAAGAGGAAAACTACCCTTCCCCTCAAAAACAGATGAGAGTTTCACTATTGATTATCCTTCAAGCACTTTTCACCATTACATTACAAAGAAGGGGATAATTCACTAGATTCAA
The DNA here is from genome assembly GCF_030272615.1 of Cryptomeria japonica. Classification (NCBI taxonomy): domain Eukaryota; kingdom Viridiplantae; phylum Streptophyta; class Pinopsida; order Cupressales; family Cupressaceae; genus Cryptomeria; species Cryptomeria japonica. The sequence goes on from NC_081412.1 coordinate 282,122,149, forward strand.
TCTCTCCACACAAAGGTGGTAGATTGAATTTGGAATGAATTAAGAATGTTAGGATGATCCCCCTTTTCCTTGTTTGATTTGGAAAGGAATTGATTGAATTATGTAGTGCCAAAGTGATAAAGAATCGATCATAACTTGAGATAGAAATATGGGATGAAGTTATACACCTGGATCTAGCAATAAAATGTCGAGATGAAGTCGCTTTGTGAATTTGACAAAAAGTTGTCCGGACTGTGCCAGGAATGTACATGGTCCTCTGAAAAATCCGTGAAACAAAAAGGGTTTTCCACCTCTGCAAATGGAGCATGAATCTGAAAGTACAGTTGTGCACCTACAACCTACACACAAAAAAGAGAGGAAAATGTGTTGGGATTCGGGGTTTACCTTTAGGTCAAACCCCAGTTTTGGAATTAACCAAGCAATGAAAGAAAGTACTTGCAAGTAGATGTAAATGAAAGACTGAATTGTAAATCACCTCAAGGGAGGTTGTAGTAGCAATGTTGATAGAAATGCTTGTGTGGAATTGTATGTTGAAATCAATCTCCTCTTCAATGGTTGAATCCTTGACTTGAATGCAACACCTAGCCTTGAAGGGAGACTTGAGAATTCTCAATGTTGGAAAAGAATGCTTGAATGCTCTTGAATACTTGATCACTTCTGCATACTCCAATCTTATCCAACTTCAACTTATGCAAATGAGAGAGCGAATTCCCCCTTAAATACATGTTTGGTGGATTTGAATTTCGTCACGAGCCGACATTGGGGAGATTTCCCGCCCGAGGCACAACCCACAAGGAATGCTCTAGGAAGGGTCCTGCCCTAAAATACAACAAGGGCAGGGGAGCCCTGCCCCTATCCTACCCCTTTCTCAAGGGAATAATATGGATGGGGTGATGCAGAGGCCAAGGAAGAAGCTATTTTTGCAAGTCGAGCAGTCTCTAGTCTTCGATCATACTAGAGGATTCAAGTTCGCATGCGTGAGGACCCTAATGCAGTCGCAAATTGCTAGGGTTGCAATTTTATGACACTAAGTGTGTTACATTTTACTTTACAAGATTTGCACCACAAGTCTCTTCCTTATTATAATGTGCTTTAACCATTTCATCGTGCTCATCATATCCCTTTGAAGGGCTTCAATTGATCTCACTTTATTATCATTTAAATCAAAATTGCCATCTTAACTTTTCCTCAAGTGAGAGGATACTCATTTCACTATGTCCACTACAAAATTATATGCCTCCTCATACGATGATGAAAGTACCTTCATCTTCCTCCATAGTGAGGGTATCAAACCTTTGATGAACTACTTCAAACCATCAATTGGTTCCTTCTCACATATACTAATAGTTCTTTGCAACTCCTATTATAGTCTCATATATTTTTCATGTTTACCCTATTAGGTATTATAAATTTCCATGACAATAGTTTTCCCATCCCTCAAGAGTTTCAACTATTTCTCGAATGCCTTGATTTATACCATGTATCTATCTCAAGATCTATAATTTCAAGGTACAAATTATTAGTTTCTCCTTGAAGTGTAAATGAAAAGAATCTCAACCAATGTCATCAATCTATCTATCCTCTGGTAATCCATATGGTAATTTATGTCCCATGATGATGGACAAGATATTCAAATCTAACTCTAGTAAACTTTGGCAACTTTCATTTCTTAGGAGTTAAAATAGATGGATTGCTTATGGAATTTATTTAGGTCACCCTCCAAATATAGTCCTACAAAGAGTCTACATTAGGAATTTCTCACCACTAACAATGCATCCTTATACTTGCTCATTCCTTTGGTAGTGGTACACACTTTGTTTAAGCCAACTCCATATTCATCATTATTACTCCCTCCTACTGGTTCAAGTTTTCCTAGCATTACTAGTTGTAGAACTTCATTAGTTACATGTTTTCTAAGCATTCTAATCATGTTTTGTGAATATAACATCCAAATATTCTTCAAACTCAATAACTCCCCTCTAAAGAAAAAGACTTTGTCAAGTCTTCTATAGATTTACCACACTCTATTGGGCTTGCAAACCTTAAATCTACAAGATCTAGACACTTCCATTGAAAAGGGTAGTTGTCAAGCAATCTCTATCACTCTACACTTTTAGGTGATGGAATATATTTTAGTACTAGTTGGACCCACCCTTGGTTCAAAACTTGACTCCAACTCCTTACATTTCAACTTTGGCTTCAACTTTTTCTAACATTTTCTACTCACAAGTTTTTCCTATAGAGGAAAGCTTTCACAGCCCTGGCCTCCTTTCTTGTTCTAGTAATCAAATAGACTATCAAATAGTTAGGTTCATTCCCTTGTCCCTTTGTCTTCTTTTCTTGTATTTTTTTAGAATCAATAGCATTTAATTTATTAAGGTTCAACATCAGTCCTCTATTTTTTTCCTCTCTTGATGAACCATTGCCTCGTACCATTGAAGGATTTGTCATTGTGCTTCATGGTCTCATTTGGCCTCAAAGAACTTGCAACATGATATAATATCATGCAAGAAGTTGAGGTAGTCAATCAAGAAATGTCTCAACATCTCCCATTAATGCCAAATTATTATGAATCGTGTCTTACATCACTTGATACCTTTCAGCTTCTTTACAAATATGCTCTCATACAAAGAGGTCACATAAATATCTTAAGTTCCTCATGGGATCCGTATTATGTTCCAAATTTGAATTCATTTCTTTCTCAACCACTTATCCCATTTATTTTGTCATCCTTCTAATGTGTTCCTCAATAGGTATTGACTAATTTTTTTTTATTTATCCAAGTTTACAAAGGTGACAATGGGAAAATGTTATTATAGTACTAGTTTGACCCACCCTTGGGTCAAAACTTGACCCCAATTCCTTGCATTTGAACTTTGGCTTCAACTTTTGCTAGCATTTTCTAATATATTTTTTATTGATCCAAGTTTACAAAGGTGACAATGGGAAAATGTTATTCTAGTACTAGTTCGACCCACCCATGGTTCAAAACTTGACCCCAATTCTTTGCATTTCAACTTTGGCTTCAACTTTTGCTAGCATTTTATAACTTTAATCGTTTATTTTGTCTTCATAGGTTTCTAGTTCATCTACATCAAAATTAAATTGGAGCACATATTCTTTCATCCACTCCGTAAATCACAATAGATTGCAATCAAAAAGAGCGGAGAACTTAGTATATGTGCATTCCAACTTGCGTCTCCTTTCACACAAGCAACATGACTACAAGCATTTTCTACTCACAAGTTTTTCATATAGAGGCAAGCTTTCACAACCCTTGCCTCCTTTCTTGTTGTAGTAATCAAATAGACTATCAAATAGTTTGGTTCATTCCCTTGCTCCTTTGTCTTATTTTCTCGTCTTTGTTTGGAATCAATAACATTTAATTTCTTAAGGTTCAACATCAGTCCTCTAACTTTTTTCTCTCTTGATGAGCCATTGCCTAATACCATTTAAGGATTTTTCATCATGTTTCACGGTCTTAGTTGGCCTTGAAGAACTTGCAATATGATATAATGTCATGTAAGAAGTTGAGGTATTCAATCAACCAACGTCTCAACATCTTCTGTTAACACCAAATTATTATGAATCGTGTCTTACATCACTTGATACCCTTCAAATTCTTTACAAATATTATGTCATACAAAGAGGTCACACAAATATCTTAAGCTCCTCATGGGATCAGTATTGTGTTCCTAATTTGAATTCATCTTCCTCAAACAATTATCCCATTTATTTTGTCATCCTTCTAATGTGTGCATCAATAAGTATTGACTAGTATTTATTTTTAATGACCCAAGTTTACAAAGGTGGCAATGGGAAAATGTTATTCTAGTACTAGTTGGACCCACCCTTGGTTCAAACCTTGACTCCAACTCCTTACATGTCAATTTTGGCTTCAATGTTTGCTAACATTTTCTACTCACAAGTTTTTCCTATAGAGGTAAGATTTCACAACCCTTGCCTCCTTTCTTGTTCTAGTAATCAAATAGAGTATCAAATAGTTTGGTTCATTCCCTTGTCCCTTTGTCTTCTTTTCTTGTCTTTGTTTGGAATCAATAGCATTTAATTTCTTAAGGTTCAACATCAATCCTCTAATTTTTTTCTCTCTTGATGAACCATTGTCTCATACCATTGAAGGATTTGTTGTCGTGATTCATGGTCTCATTTGGCCTCAAAGATCTTGTAATATGATATAATGTCATGCAAGAAGTTGAGGTATTCAATCAAGCAAGGTCTCAACATCTTCCATTAATGCCAAATTATTCTTTATCATGTCATATCACTTGATACCTTTCAGCTCCTTTACAAATATGCTCTCATACCAAGAGGTCACACAAATATATTAAGTTCCTCATGGGATCAGTATTATGTTCCTAATTTGAATTCATTTCTTCCTCAACCAATTATCCCCTTAATTTTGTCATTCTTTGAATGTGTTCATCAATAGGTATTGACAAATATTTCTTTTTAATGACCAAAGTTTACAAAGGTGACAATGTCAAAGTATTATTCTAGTACTAGTTGGACCCATCTTTGGTTCAAACCTTGACTCCAACTCCTTATATTTCAACTTTTGCTATCATTTTCTAGTCACAAGTTTTTACTATATAGGCAAGCTTTAACAACTTTATTGTTCCAGTAATCAAATAGACTATCAAATAGTTTCGATCATTCCCTTGTCCCATTGTCTTCTTTTCTTGTCTTTGTTTGGAATCAATAGCATTTAATTTCTTAAGGTTCAACATCAGTCCTCTAATTTTTTTCTCTATTGATAAACCATTACCTTATACCATTTAAGGATTTTTCATCATGCTTCATGGTCTCATTTGGCCTCAAAGAACATGCATTATGATATAATGTCATGCAAAAAGTTGAGGTAGTCAATCTTGCAATGTCTCAGCATCTTCTATTAATGCCAAATTATTTTGAATCATGTCTTACATCACTTGATACCTTTCAGCTTCTTTACAAATATGCTCTCATACAAAGATGTCACACAAATATTTTAAGTTCCATATGGGATCAATATTATGTTCCTAATTTGAATTCATTTCTTCCTCAACCAATTATCCCATTTATTTTGTCATTCTTTGAATGTGTTCATCAATAGGTATTGACTAATATTTCTTTCCAATGACCAAAGTTTACAAAGGTGGCAATGGGAAAATGTTTGCCATTGGTTCTACACTTCCAATTCAATACAATGAATATCAAACAAGTAAATGATCTGACAAGGTGGTGCCTTTGCAAATGTTTGATACAAGGCATAAAAAAGCAACATGCCTTCCCTAACATAAATTTTCTTTTTAAATGACAATACATACAATTATCGGTTATATAGCCTATTGAATTTTTTTCCATTGATGTCAAGATTTATTTGAAGATTAATTGAGTTGGTTTCCTTCTTGGTTGAGTTGTCTACTTGCTTGGTTGAGAAACTTGAGCTACTTAGTTACCTACTTCATGGTTGAGTTGTCTACTTGCTTGGTTGAGGAACTTGAGCTACTTGGTTACCTACTTCAACTACCTATGTACTTGTTGGACTTGGGTGTGTGTCTATTTATGCAAGGTGTGAGCTTGCTTGTCACCTTCTCAGCAGTTGCATCAAATTTCTTGCCACATCATGTTTATTTTGTGCCATGTAAGCCTTTGAATTTTCGAAAGTCGATACTCTTGGAAGGAAATAAGTAATCTTTATTTTCATGGGCTATTTTATTTCATCGCAGCATTAGATCCTTTCTCTATATCGCCTCTTTATAGGCCACATAAAAGAAGGGCATTTCGTGGCTTTGTGTGAGATGTGGAGGAGTATTAAAGTCATTTGTTTTTAAGCTCCATAATTTTCTCTGAGGTGGACATGGCATAGTGCACGACAAGCCTTGATTTCTCAAAAACGCAAGTCAATGAATTTGTGCCATCGTGTGAAGCGATTTCTGTTTTGTTTTGTTTATAAAATATGGTGAATGTCGAGGGTCTATATTAAGTAAAACATGAACTTAGAAAAGACGTTTTTTGTGATGAATGATGGTTGGGGGCATTCACGTACATGACGCGACGGTTTTTCCAAATAGAGCAAGTTCAAATTTTTGAAACGTGTTTTTATTGTTGTCGTTTTTTGGATCGTCTTTGTGTGGAGAAATGGCAAATATAATTTACTATATTTGAAAAATGTGGAGTCTATTTTTAAATGAAGTAGTCATCATGGAACCGTTTTTGGAGGATTTTATTTTAAAAAATAATGTCAAGCCTTTTGAATAAGGAGATACGTGATATAGACAAGGACGCAAAGCGTCAAGTTCCTTGTCATTAGTATAATTAGTTTAGAGTAAATAAAAATAGAAATAGAGGGAGAGGGGGAGGGAGAGAAATACATAGATGGGTAGAGAAAGGTGGAGGAAAAGATAAAAATAAAAAGAGAGAGATATAGATAAGGAGATAGATAGATAGAGAGGAAGAGGTAGAGGGAGAGATAAAGGTAGAGAGATAGAGAGAAAGAGAGAGAGAGAGAGAGATAGATGAGTAAATAGGGAGTGGAAGAGATAGATAGATATATAGGGAGAGGGAAAGGGGGAAATAGAGGTATATGTGGCAATATGATAAAATGATAGAGAGAGAAAGGGATAGAAGCACATAGAGAGAGGGGGGGAGCTAAAGAGAGATAGGTAGAGAGGGAGAAGAAGGGAGAGAAGAGAAGTTAGTGTTATCAAATTTTAATTTAATATATTAAAATTCCTTTTTAATATTAGAAAATTAATATTAGAAAATTTTAATTAAAATACTCTTGTAGTTGAAAAGATTTAATTTTAATTGTTTAAAATGAGTGTTACTAGATTATATATATTCATCCCTCTAATAATAATTATATATTATATTATATTTATATCTAATAATTTTTACTATAAAATGCAATATATAATCATAATATATATTTTTAAATGAATTTACACATGATATAATAATATAAGTTATATTATTTAAAATATTATTTGGATTCATAAAATTATTAATAAAAATCTTAATATCATAATATCCACAAAAATTTCCGTTTGAATGAACCTTATACAGACATTAAAACATATTTTGTAAGTTTTATTTTTATATAATATAAATCAATTTTTAAAATAATAATATACTTATATATTTAATTATATATTATTATTTTTATAAGAAATCTAATAAATTTAAAACTTCTCATATAATTAATATAAAATATTTTAAAATAATAAAAATTAATGTATGTATAATTAATATAACAATAAAAAATAAATGACAATATATAATTTATTAAATAATCTTATTCATAATAATTTATAATATAAAATTAATTTACTTGAAGTGAAACTTGTACCTCCAAATGCCAACTTATCGTTAAATACAAATTGCCACATAATCAACAAATTAAAATTTTAAACTCTTATAAAAAATAATAATATAAACCTTCTAATAAAATTTAATAATATGCTCCATGGATGGCGTGACATTGTTCCCTCCAAATAAATGTAAGGAAAGCAATGAACTTTGTAGAATTCCACGTGGGACCTACTACTCAGCAGCCAAATTCGCAATAACATCCATAAAAAATTAGAGCCCACATGCATGTTAAACGATGCACATGGTTTATCGTGTACATTTAAAATATTAAAATATGTTACATTGGAAGTTTCGTAATTAATGGCATGTCAAATTTATATTAAAATATTTAGTTATGTACTTCATTCTTTAAATGTGATTTTGATATTTAATTTAATGGAGTATAAAAAGTGATGTCAGTAATAATAATTATAGGAAAATTTTATTTTATTTTTTTGATAAAAATTAAATATTAGGCCTACTGAAATTAATGTAGACCAATCAAATGAAAAATAAATCATGTTTTAAAATATTTCTCTTAAAAATTGTGCATGTCAACTTTTGGAAAAACAAAAAATCATTTTAGTTTAAAAAATTGTAAACACTGATTGGTTGTCAAGGACAATAAATAATAACTACTTAAGCATTTTAAAAACATGATGAATGCAATAGTATTCCTACCGTGGGCAGGAACTAATAATATTCTTTTCACAAAAAAAAAGCCTAAGTGCAAATTTTTTTGGTGAAGTGATGTTTTTTAATCAATGATGATTGTTGACTTCTCCTGGATAGACATGATCAGGAAACGTTTTGACTGCATGACTTACATTTTTTACTGTGAATGTTATTGTGGCTTTTGTATGGTGAAGACCTCGTATCGTTGTGCAAAAGTTGGGTGTGTTGTGAAAGATGGAGTGAAGATAATTGTAAAAGATTTGAAACAAATACTAGATCAGGTATTAAGGTGAGCTTTGGAGGAGACATAGTTAGCAGAGGAGTATCATTTTTAAGGTTTGATAAAAAGTTGGATATGTAGATGAAAGGTTGAATATTGTTGGGAGAGTTTCATTTAATCCAACGGTAATCAGATTTGTGGAGCTCAGATAAAGAGAGAAAAACTTTTTCAACAGTGATCTTGAGGTTGGTGTCTCGGTTGATGCAATGGGAGCTTCATCTTAAAGGGTGTGGTATTTACAGAGTTGGTGCTCTCAATTAGTTGATTATTGTGTTGTAATTTGGGTGGGTGCCCAATTAAGTTAAAAATATATTTTGATGTCATGGTTTTTTACTCGAAAGGGTTTTCCACGAGAAATCTTGTGTCTATGTTTTGTTGATAGTTTCTTTTGGTTTAATTTTGAAAATTGTTTTAAAACTCTCAAATATTGACTCACCCCCCCTCTCAGTATTTTTTGTGTGCATCTCAATTGGTATCAAATCAAACGCCTTATGTTAAAGCTTAAAAGCTTGAGGATTTATCTTCTTAGCACACTAAGATGAATGCTCTTGAAGGTCTTGCAACGAACAGAGCTCCTTTGTTTGATGGATCCAATTATGCCTTTTGGTGTATTAGAATGCAATCCTACCTTATGTCACTTGATTTAGATATCTCAAATAGCATTGTGTAGGCTATACAGCCCCTTAGAATCCTCCATCCACAGTTGATGAAAAGAGATCTTTTGAAAGCAACACAAAGGCTATAAATGCAATACTATGTGGATTGTTAGAATTTGAATTTGTTACTCATGCACTGTGATATTGCTCAAGCTATATGGGATAAACTCAATAATGCCTATGAAGGAGATGGAAAGGTGAAGAAAGACAAGCTTTAGACTCACATGATGCACTTTGAAAGTCTGAAGATGAAAGAAGAAAAAAATGTTGCAGCCTATTTTCTAAGGGTAGATGAAGTAGTGAATTCTTTGAAGGTTTTTGGTGAGAAAGTTGAAGATAGTGTGGCTATTTAAAAAATCTTAAGGTCTTTACCTTTAAGATTTGGTGCAAAGATTTCAGCCATAAAGGAGATGGTTGACCTTGATAAAATGTCCATTGACAAGCTCCATGGTATATTGACTGCATATGAGATGAAGACAAACACAGAATCTTCTAAAAGGGAGACCGCCTTCAAAGCTTCAAAGAAAGGCAAACAAAAGGAGCAAGCTTCGAGTGATAGCTCGGATGATTATTCAAACTCGGAAGAAGTTTTGTTCATGAAAAGGTCGAAGAAGGTTTTTAACAAACAAAAGAAGAAGATGCCTCTTAAATGTTTTAACTATGGAAAGGCTAGACATTTTACAGCTAGATGTCCATATGAGAAAAATAAAGACAACGGTTATGAAAAGAAGCCTAAGTTTAATAAAAAGAAGTATAGAGGAAAAGATAAGAGGACATGAAAATCCAAAAAGAGTCTATATTCATAAGAGGAGAGTGATTCATTTGAATGAAGTGATGAAGAAACTCAAAGTGATAAGATTTATTTATGGCTCTAGAAGAAACTCACGATGAAAATCAAGAAAATGAAGATGTTTTTGATGAAGGAGTGGATCTTAAACAAGAATTAAGTGCTCTCAGTGAGATTAAAAGTCTAAATTTTAAGTTACTACTCAAGGAAAGTGAAGCAAAAAATAGGAAATCACAAGCTCTTGATGATGCTAAGAAGCACATAGACGACCTAAAAATCCAAATTGAAGAAGCTAAGAAGGTTCAAGAAGATCTGAAAAATCAGATTAAGTTGAAGGAAGAAAACTATGATAGATTGGAAGCTGAAATTTTCTCTCTCAGAAAGTTGGGCAAATCATCAACATTGTTAAACCAAGAATAGATCAATCATAAAAGTTCACTATCATTGGACGATTCAATAGCTTCTCAAAAATAAGTCTTCAGATAAAGGTGGAGTTGGCCTTGAAGAAGGTCAAAGCTCTAAGTCCTCAAAAGAAAAATAGTAGACTCTTAATTGTGACAACTCAAATATTTCTTCTACAAAAAATAGAAGTAATGGTTTCAAGCAACCCAACAGTACTAGACAAGTACTCTTAACTAGGTCTAATAACTCTTTCTTTTATGGTTATTGTCATGCTTGTAATTACTTTGGACACAAGGCTATAAACCGTAGTGTCTTTTAGAAACGATTTTAGATTTGTGAATAAGAACTCATTTGCCCCTTTGAGGAGTTATAATCTTGTTTGTTACAAATGTAATAACATTGGACATAGTGCAAGGTTTTGTAAGAATGGCAAGGCAGATTTCTCAAAGAAAGATGTTAAGAACAATGCTAAGGAAACTAAAGTGTGGAGGAAGAAAGGGAAGGAGGCTGAAATGAAGTCTTTGATTGTGCAAACAACTCTTCTTGCACAAAATGAGAGAGATATTTGGTATGTGGATAGTGGCTACTTCAGACACATGACTGGAGATGAAAGTAAGTTCTTGACTCTCAAGAAATCCAATGGTGCAAAGGTAAGGTTTGGTGAAAATTTGTCTACAAGGATAGTTGGAAAATGTACTCTTATGTTGAATGATAGAAAGACTGTTGTTTGTAGAAGGCTTAAAACACAATTTGCTTAGTGTTAGTCAAGTGTGTGATTAGGGACATAGCTTAACCTTCAGTTTAGATTGTTGCAAAATTATTAAAGATGGTGTTCATATTGTTGATGCTAGTAGGGCAGTGAACAATTTATACATTCTTGATTATGTTAAGAGTTAAACTTGTTTAAGTCTACTTGATGAATCTTGGTTCTGGCATAGAAGATTTGGACATATAAATTTTGATAATCTTATCAGAATAACAAGAAGGAAGTTGTTACAAATTTGCCTAAACTTACTAAACCATCTGATATTGTGTGCAAGGATTGTCAATTAGGCAAACAAACCCGTAGGAGTTTCAAATTAAAGGAGTTTTCAAGCACAATGACTTTAGAGCTAATACACACTGATTTGTGTGGACCTACAAGAACAACAAGCATGCAAGGTGAGAGATAATTTATGTTTTTAATTGATGACTACTTGTGTATAACTTGGGTGGCCTTTTGAAGGAAAAATTAGAAGTATTAGAGAAGTTCACAACTTTTAAAGCTTTAAATGAAAATGAGAAGGGTCTGAAAAATTGAGTGTATGCGATCAAACAATGGAGGTGAGTTTACCTCAAATTATTTTGTAAGCTTTTGTGAGAAGTTTGATATCAAAAGACAATTTTTAGTTGCTAGGACACCTCAACAAAATTGTGTAGTTGAGAAGAAGAACATGTCAGTTCAAGAGATGGCAAGAAGTATGATGAATGAATCTAAGGTAAGTGATTGTTTTTGGAAAGAAGCAATTCATACAGTTATCTACATTTAGAATATAGGTTCAATAAGAGACAAACACAACAAGTCACTATATGAATTATGGAACAATGAGGCAACGTCTGTTAAGCATTTTAAAGTTTTTAGCAGCCCTTTTTATATTAAAAGAGATGAGGATAACTTAGACAAATTTGATCCTAAAGCTTATGAGGGTATTTCTCTAGGATATTCTTTAAAAAGTAAAGCCTATAAGTGCTTTAACAAGAGATTGCATAAGTTAGTTGAAAGCACTAATGCTAAAATTTATGAGATTACTAACTCCTCTAAAAAATTGCAAAGTTGTGATGATGACTTACAGAATGGTGAGGCTGAAAGTGTTGATCAATCAACTTCTATTAGTGTGCAAGTTGGGATGGCAAGTAACAATGTTGGAAATGCCCTTGAAAACAATCAAAATGAATAAGTTGGTACATATTTAGATGGTGGAACAACAAATAATTAGTTTGATACAACAGATGTATTAGTTGGTCTTACACCTTCACATGATAGAAATAGAACTAAAATTAGAACTTCTTTTAAGACTTCATCAAGATTTGTTGAAAAGAACCATCCTATCAATCAAATCTTGCAAGAGGACAGACCTAGAGTAACAAAGGGAAATGTAAACTATTGTGAAGATGATGATATTTTTTTGTCGTCCATGATTGAACCAAAAACTTTTGAAGAGGTAACAGAAGACAAATCTTAGGTCACAGTTATGAAAGAAGAGTTATATCGTATTCAAAAGAGTGGAAATTGGGAACTTGTCCCAAGGCCTAATGACAAGAATGTGATTGGCACAAAGTGGATCTTCAGGAAAAAATTAAATGAGGGTGGCCAAGTGGTGAGCAACAAGGCAAGGTGAGTATTATTGTGATATGCATGTGGACTAACATGATATTTGTGATGTCTGTCGTTGTGCCTAGGGTTTCCTCAGTTGTGCATATCATTTATGGTGCAGTCGCCTTTGTGCATGTGGCGGTCGTGAATTATGCTCGCTCTTCGCCCTCTTTCACGACCAAGGGGAATGTGAATGCTCAAACCTCTCCTTCTACTAAGGTGGATGGGGATGTTGAGGCTTCTTCGGGTTCGTCGACTGAGGGAAAGCGTCCCAATGTGGTCATTGTGAATGCTTCAGAGGATGCTAATGCTCCTAAGAAGATGCAATCTTCTGAGCTTAGGCCTTTTCCGATTTCAAATCCCATTTCCATTACGCTGGATGAGGAGATTTTGTTGGAGATTGATCACAACTCTTCTATTTTCTCCAAGCATGCTTTGATTTGTCAATTCAAAGGCGTCTGGTCCAGTCTCTTGGAGCTACATGACTAGATCCTACAACATTGGGAACCTCTTTTGGCGGGTATTGTGCACATTTATCCTATGGCAAAAGGTATTTTCATTGCTAAATTTGAAGATATTGAGGATAGAAACAAAATTTTATGTGATCACCTCTTTTGTTGGAAGGACAGATTTATGCTTATGGTTAGGCCATGGCAACCTGATTTCAACCCTTCTTCTGATTCTTTCAATATTATTATGATCTAGGTTCGGTTACCCTCTCTCCCTCTTCACCTTTGGGTTCACTCTCTTCTTGTTGAAGTTGGTAACGCTCTTGCAGTTTTTTTGATGGTGGATAATGCATCATCAGATATTTTTCACTCCATTTATGCCCGCATTTTGGTTGATATGGATGTGTCTAAGGGGTTTCCTGCAGATCAATCAAATCTTCCAAAGGCTCTTGGATTCAATCCTTGGATTATGAAGGTATTCCCTTCAGATGTAGACAATGTTTTAAAACAGGACATGTGGCTGCTTAGTGTGGAATCTAGAAAAATAAATCTTCGGATTCATGGTGGAAAGATGCTTCTACCCATCACTATACAATTGTTAAGAAATCTAGCTCCCCTCAGAGTTTCTCCCAGGTGGTTGTGTAGGACCCTCTCTGCTCTATGACTTCTTCTCAATCGACTTTGATTTCTGTTGGTGGGGTTGCTTCGACTATTGTGCCTTTGTGTGAGGCCCCCTCTCAAGTAGATTTGTCTCATGTTAGTTTGGTTGTTGAGGTTGGTTCGCTTCCTCCTGCCCTTCCTGTTGTTTCTTCAATGGTGTTGGGGAATACTTTTGGCACTGTTGTTGTTTGTTCCCATGTCGTCTCTGATTTGGTGGGAGGTGTTGGCCTACCCTTCTCATGTTGGGGCCCTTTCGGTGATGTGTTCATTTGTTTGGCAGGAGGCTGTTGCTAAGGTTGCAGAGGGCTGGATTGCTGTAAAAGGAAAAAAAAATCCAAGACATCTGAGCCTTCTTTTGACATGACTCTTCGTTCCCACAAGAGTGGAACTAAAATCAAATCCTGATTTTTCTTTTTGGTGAGTTTCTAGCTTGAGTTTCTTTGGTCTTCTCTCTTATCTTTGGTTGCTTGTTGGTTTTTTGGCAGTTTTTCTTTCAGGTTGTGGGAGTCTGTTGGTAAAACCCATTTGGTGGACTTGATCCTGTCTCTTTCCTTGGTTCCCTTTGTCTCTATCCCATCAGTATTACATTATATTTGTCTTCTATGGGGTTATTTTGTTGTTGTGATTGGTTTGGGCTTAATGTCTTGTTAAGTCTAAACGGATCTTCTTTTGTAAAGGGTTTCGGGTCCCTTCAAAACCTGTTTTTGCCTTAATCCAAAACAAGGCAAGGTGAGCGTGTAAGGGATATGCCCAAGTTGAAGGTATTGATTTCAATGAAACCTTTTCTCTTGTTGCTCGTTTAGAGGCAATTAAAATGTTTTTAGCTTTTGTCTCCTTTAAAGATTTCTCAGTTTTTCAAATGGATGTCAAATTTGTCTTTTTGAATGGAAATCTAAATGAAGAAGTTATGTAGAACAACCAGATGGATTTGTGTTATAAGCAAATTAAGATTATGCGTGCAAGTTGAAGAAGGCTCTTTATGGCCTCAAACAAACATCACAAGCCTAGTATGATAGGCTAGATTGTTATTTGCGACAACAAAGATTTAAAAGAGCAATTGTGGACAAAAACTTAACTCTTAAAGAGAAAGGTAAACATATGTTGATCATAGTTATTTATGTTGATGATCTAATTTTTCATAGTGATTGTCAACAAATGTGTAAAGTTTTTGCTACCAACATGAAGATGGAATTTGAAATGTCAATGTTGGGAGAGTTATCTTTCTTTCTTAGACTGCAAATTCGTCAAATGGAAGGTATTTTTATTTCCCAAACTAAATACATTAGAGAGACGTTGAAGAGATTCAAAATGGAAGATTATACTCCTATAAGCACTCCTATGGTGATTGGTTGAAAACTTAGTAAAGATGATGAGTCTTCAAATGCTAATCAAACTCTTTATAGATTTATAATATGATGTTTGTTGTATGTTACAACCTCTAGACCAGATTTAATGTAAGTTGTAGAATATGTTGTTAGACTCCAGGCTGCTCTTAAGGACACTTATGTTCACGCAGTTCAAAGAAATTTCAAATACCTCAAAGGTACTATGGAGTATGGGCTTTGGTATCCTAGTGGAAATGATTTCTCACTTAAAACTTATACAGATGCAAATTGGGGTGGCTCAGTTGGTGATAGGAAGAGCACAAGTGGTGGTGCTTTCTTCCTTGGAAGGTGTTTAGTATCATGGCATAGTAAAAAGCAAGTGTATGTTTCTCTCTCAATAGCTGAAATGAAATACATTGCAACAATGCCCCACTGCACACAGATTTTTTGGATGAAGCGAACATTGAAATACGTTAAGGTACATTTCAATCATCATATTTCTATCTTTTGTAATAATACAAGTGTCATTAACATATCAAAAAATCCTCTTTTGCACTCTAGAAGTAGGCACATTCTTATCAAGTATCATTTCTTGAAGGAACAAGTTAATAATCAACAAATTAAACTTGAATACGTTTCTACTAAAGATCAGATTGCAGATGTATTTATTAAACCCTTGCCAAGAGATACATTTGAAAAGCTGAGACAACAGTTAGGAGTAGTCTCACCCCATGATTGAGGAGTTATCTTGGTCGGGGGGAGTACCAATTGCATTATTTTATGCCCCTTTCAATGTTTACAAGTTTAATTGCAGAATTGTATTACTTATTGGTTAATTGCAGCTTTGTATCAATCGTTGAGGTCAAAGGGGGAGCAAGATCTCGAGGGGAGAAGAAATGTTTTCTTGGTTTCAAGAGGTTGCAGAAAGAGATGGAATGGTCAGGGGGAGTACCAATTGCATTATTTTATGCCCCTTTCAATGTTTACAAGTTTAATTGCAGAATTGTATTACTTATTGGTTAATTGCAGCTTTGTATCAATCGTTGAGGTCAAAGAGGGAGCAAGATCTCAGGGGGAGAAGAAATGTTTTCTTGGTTTCAAGAGGTTGCAGAAAGAGATGGAATTGCCATCAATAACTAAGGGGGAGTTCTTGGAATTTTTGTCATTGATCTCAAAGGTTTATTTGAGGATTAATTGAGTTGGTTGCCTGTTGAGTTGTCTACTTGCTTGGTTACCTACATGAGTTGCCTGTGTGCTTGCCAGAGCTGGTTGAATGTTTGTTTAAGTAGAGTGTGAACTTGGTTGTCACCTTGTCAGCAGATACATTAGATTTCTTGCCACGTCATGTTTATTTTGTGTCATGTAAGCCTTTGAATTTTCAAAAGAGTTGATACTCTTCGAAGGAAATAACGAATCTGTATTTTCATGGGGTATTTTATTTCATCGCAGCATTACAGCCTTTCTTTGTAACGCCTCTTTATAGGCCACATAAAAGAAGGGAATTCCATGGCTTTGTGTCAGATGTGGAGTATTAAAGTCATTTTTTTTAAAGTTCCAGAATCGTCTCTCAAGTGGATGTGGCATAGTGCACGATAAGCACTGATTTCTCAAAAATGCAAGTCAATGTGAAGCGATTTTTGTTCTGTTTTGTATATTAAATATGGTGTATGTTAGGGGTCTATATTAAGTAAAACACGAACTGAGAAAGACAATTTTTTGTGATGCATGACAGTTGGAGGCATTCACGTGCATGAGGCGACGGTTTTTCCAAATAGAGCAGGTTCAAATTTTTGAAACATATGTTTTTATTGCTGCCGTTTTTTGGATCGTGGTTGTGTGGAGAGATGGCAGATATAATTTACTACTGTCGCTTTTCCTTGGATTCGAAAAATGTGGATTCTATTTTTAAATGAAGTGGTCATCGTGGAACCGTTTTTGGAGGATTTTATTTTTTTAAATAATGTCAAGCCTTTTGAAAAAGGAGATACGTGGTATAGATAATATTCTTTTCGGTAGTCTGGGTGCTTAAAAAATAATGTAAGTGTGCAAAAAAAAATTTGGTGAAGCAATGTTATTTAATCGATGGCGACTGTTGACTTCTCCTGGATAGACGTGATCAGGAAACGTTTTGACTCTGACATATTTTTTACTACGAATGTTATCGTGGTTTTTGTATGTTGAAGGCTTCATATTGCTGTGCAAAAGCTAGGTGTGTTGTAAAATATCGAGTGAAGATAACTGTAAAAGATTTGGAACAAAAACTGGATTGAGTATTAAGATGAGCTTTGGAGGAGACATAGTGAGAAGAGGACTGTCATTTTTAAGGTTTGATGAAAAGATGAATGTGTAGATTAAAGGTTGAATAGTGCTGGGAGAGTTTCATGTAATCCAATGGTAATCAGATTTGTGGAGCTGAGAAAAGGAGAGAAGACTCCAACAGTGATCTTGAGGTTGGTGAAGTGGAAGCTTCATCTTGAAGGGTGTGGTATTCAAAACGTTGGTGCTCTCAGTCAGCTGATTGCTCTATTGTAATCTGGGTTGGTGCCCATTTAAGTTAATAAAAGATTTTTTATGCTGTGGTTTTCTGCCCAAAAGGGTTTTCCACTAGAAATTCTATGTCTATGTTTTGCTAATAGTTTATTTTTGTGTTTCTTTGATTTAATCCTAAAAATTGTTTTAAAACTCTCAAATATTGATTCACCCCCCTCCCCCGCCTCACCCTCTCAATAATCGTTGTGTGCATCTCACAGAAAAACTCATCGGCCAAACATAAGAAGTCGCACCACTAACTGATGCTGACAAAGCATAACAAGCTATAACAAAACGTTACTAAACAATAGTAATTTAAACTTTTACCTTTGGAAGTATATATTTGTGCACTTTGCTTTCATAGTTGTAACTTAATTAACAATAGAACATTATCCATGTTCCAAAATTATTTGTTTCATACCACAAGTCTAACAAGTAGATAGTTCCATTGAGAATACACACCTTGTATGGTCGTCACTTGCATGGAATAAAACAAATGCTCGAGTAATCAATGCAACCATTTGACCAGCAGAACTACTTCACAAAGAATTTCATTTTGCGATATTTTGTCAGAATAATGTCATTTTCTGCACCACTTAGACTGCCTCTACCTCAGAAATGAGCTCATGACTCATATTAGAGAAAAATGCATGTTATGGGCGAACTTCAATGAAACTGAATAAAAGTCTGGGCTTTTTCAATAAAATACTGTTGTATTTGCTACCAAATCAGAACCCAAAAAAAAAGCAACTCAATAATAAATGGTAATTAGTCGTTAATGTCATACTATCAAACTATTCAGATAACATGGAAGTAGTGTGAACCTATCACTCTCATTCAAAGGAAGGATACTTCGACAAATTATCATATTGGATGGTTAGGAGTGGGGACGATTAAGTGACATCAATTTCCATGCAAAAAACTATTTTCTAGTGAGGGCACAGATGCTTCTCACGTGACACATATGGACAGAAATATAGACAGCAGCTAACACCACACTTTACCAAGTAAAACACAAGCATTGTAACATCCAATTGGCTGCCTTCAAGAGGCAACTAAAGGGAAGAAACTAAAAATGAAATCAACAGCCAAATGCCTTAAAGGTGTCTGAATAAGTTAATGACATGAACAAGTAAAGAATGGTCATATGCAATTTAAAACATAAGGCCTTGATGGGTTAAAACAGAATGCAATGTATTGACAAAAAGTAAGTGAAAATCTGAGGTAATACATTGTGCGAATCAGCAACATGCTTTTTTTCCCAAACTCCATGGCAGAGTCGTCCACATATTGATCTTTGTGCCCTAATCTTCCCCAAGATCAACTCAATCGTATGATACAATAAATTGCCTCTACAAGTAGATAGCAAGGTTACTAGCCATCCACCACACATACATAATTAAAGAACATAGCTAAAATTAAATGGAAGTCAACAAACAATTATAATTAGCAATAACCCCCAAGTGTCTTGCCCATCCAAGAATCTCCAGAGGTGATCATCTGATAGGATCCTTAATCACCACTCTGCTGCTTTTGATTGAGGATATAGCACCTATCCTATAGTGTGGTTAAGCTTCACTATGATGATGATATACTAGAGCTAACTAGATCATTATCGTTGTGCAATTCAGCATAAAGTCTAATTTTGTGGTTGTTATAACCAATACGTTTTTTTTATATGTTTCAATACTTTTTTCTATTTTCCAAGCCTTTTATTCAAAATCCTGAATTTTCAAATGCTAATGACCTCTCATATCCACTAAATTCTTTTAAACTGATTACTACACTTTAGTCTCGCATGTCAAGACAGGGTTAATGTCCAACAGTCCAAGTAAGATGTAAATAAATGTGTTATAGATACTCACATCAAATGCGTTCAAAGCAAGGAAATCACCCATTACATTGCGCACTAGAATGAGTAAACAAACAGGGCCTCTCATGGTACCATATGCCCAAAATGGTTGATTAATGCTCATCATTGATTAAAATAAATGGCCGAAAGAACACCTCATAAATAAATAATAGAACCAAGAATTCTTTCTTGGACTTGCTTTTGTCCGTAGTACATGTTAATCGTGGATTTCCAGTCCAATGGAAGCCTGCACTCTGTATTTGGCTTATTCAAGAATGATGGGCGATATCCTCCCAAATAAGTATTTACAAGTCATTTACTTTACTGCTACCTTCACAGCCTTTTCAGCTGCATCATCCAGATCTTCAGCTGTAATAAGTTGTATTCCACTTTCCTGCACATATTCTCAGTCAAACAATTTGATCATTCAACAGAATGAATTAAAATCGAATAGTCATTATTTCTTAAATGATACAAATGAAGTATCTGGGAGTACAGGGAGGTTATGTGGACATCCATTACCTTAAGAATGCCCTTTCCCAAATCAACATTTGTCCCTTCCAAACGGACCACAACAGGTACCTTTAGTTGAACCTGTGAAAAGACGATCCTAGTTTTCAGTACCAGGTTAAGGTAAGCTAGTCAAAGACATCATTAATAGGTAAACATAATTATAATAAATTAGAACAAGTGAACACTGTATAAAGGAAAGGTAAAAAAGCGATCAAACCATGTAAACTGTACACCAGAGAATCATTCAATAATAAAAAAATAACATAACAATGTAACGGTTATTTAGATTGCCCATTCTCTGATCAGGCAAGATCAAACAGCGTAGTACTTTAGTTAATAAGGTAATTTAACCCATGGACAACTGTTTGAATGGCACAACCTGCTGAACATTAAATCCAGCCTCGATTATGTGAGTTTACTGCATGCACCCTATCATATTATTGTAACATGTTCAAGCATTTATTATTAATTTGTACTACTGGTCAGATGAAGCGAGTGGTCAAACATAAGCCCACAATATGAAAACTAAGTGATAAAATTGCATTCTTTAGATCAAACTACATAAAAGGAAGAAAAAAACAAAGTACAGGAAGTGAATCTTATAACCTGTAGTAGGCTGCCCTGAACGATCTTAAGAGAGGTTTGCTTCTTTTTTTTGTCTTTGTTTGCTTCACACTGCTGTTTAGTTGACCCTGGTGTGTCTAAGTGTTTGAGAGAGCATTTTAATTCTATACATTTTACACATTCAAAGCGAACAAATTTAAAATAATTGCATCAACCGAAAATTCTTATACATTCACTGCTGCAACTTCTCAGTATACATTACTACCAGCAACAAAGTATTCAATGGAAACATGGTATTCACAACTTGAATTAGAACCAATGCACAAAATTGTAACTACCAAATCATTAGAACCTGGTAATGAGCCTGTGACTGGTTCGATCTTCAATAACAGCATTAATACCATTTATCAGCAGCGAACAGGGAGAGAACACTATTTTATTCAGACTGGGCTCAGCTTGTGTTAGTTCAATATGCTAAACTCATTCCCAAAGTCGACCTCTCCAGCTGGTCAGTCTGCAGCGCTAAAGGTAACACGCCCATCACATAATATTCACTCCCAGCAAAGGTACGCACTCAGCACCAAATATGAATCCCAGGTGAATGAATCGTGCCCAGCAGCAATAATATCGTCCAAGGATAAGAATCGAACTCAGTAACTCCTGCGGCTGCAAAATCGCTTCATGTAACACGCCCAGCAGAGGTATGTTGCCGTCCCAAGTAAAATTGTGCCCAGCTACTGCAGTTACGTCTTCCAAGCCCTGGCTGGAGTTCGTGTTATTGTCTCCAACTGGCGGGTATCTATAAAATTCTTCTGATAAACACTGCCCTTAATACGTCCAACCATCCAGATTAGAAAATTAAACCCTGCGATTTTCTCAACTGTGCCTCACAGTCCATTCTGAGAATACAAAAACCACATATAATTCAATGCAAATTTGTTTTTGAAAGTTTCTCAGACCTGGTCTTTCACAGGCATAAGAAATGTCACACTTGAGGGTTCACGTCCCCAAATGCCAGATAAGACTCCTGAACTTCTTCAGAAATCACCAATTTCCCAAATGACCCAATTTCCAAGATACCCAGCCAGCATTAAAAGCTCTTATTTATAACTCCATTTGGGCACAATTACCAATGCATCATAAATGTGGGATAAAAGAACGTAGTAATAAAATATTAATATCCCTTGTCTCCCAAATAAAAGGGAACTTTTAATTTTTCCCCTAAAACATTAGTCCGAGCATTAACTAATCACTAAAGTTAAATATTTAAATCTAACTTTAGGAAAGCAATCCTGATGAAAAATTAAATGCACCAAAATACTGACATCTAAAATTGCTTCAAATATTACCAATCACTAAACCACAACTAACTTACTATAAATAGTAAATATCTGGTAACCCAGTCAAAACACCTCCGATTGGCCTGAACCTGAAATCGCCTAGGCCAAATCCTTCACTGATCACTGTAAAGTCCTGTTTAGCCCTCGAGACCATGGCAAGATGGGCTAACGACAGATTACCTCGTGACTGCTAAAAAGGGGACATGACATAACCACCCCTGTTCTGTCCCAATTTTTATCTTTTCACAAATTCTACTATTAAGACATTCTGTCAAACAGTTTACTTGCTTCAATGTAAAATGGTTCAGCCTTGCAGATGATAGATATCACTTGATTTATTAATAAAGGGCAAGGGCAGACATTTAACATAATGCAACAAGAGGAAGCATAACAGAAATTAAAGTTACTTTTGTCAAGTTAAAATAAGCTCTTTCTTTATTAAAATCTCAGACCACAACTAGTTTCAGAAATAACAACTCCTGACCTCAATGCTTACAGCATTTATTACAGATGAGCTGATTATGCATGAGTTGATAAAGCTTCAGCAGATGCTAAGAATATTGCTGTCATTACAACACTTCAAGGACTGTCATTAACTGCTGGTAACAGCTCCAAGACACCACGTAACCCTCTGCAGTCTCAATCTCCAGCCCAGCCGATGTAACAGTAACTAAACACAGCAAACAAGGATCGGCCTGCAGTAACAACAGCCCCAAGAAAGGTGATACGGTCTCTAAATCAGATAAAACAGCCAGCCAAGGTAACACGCACAGCAAAGGAGAAATACGGCCCAACAAAGAAGTGAGACAGCCCAGCAAAGAAAGTTATATGGCCCAGCAAAGAAAGTAATACAGCCCAGCAATAGATGTGTTTACAGCCTCCACTCCTTCAATGCTTCAAATCGAACCTCTTGGGCTATATGCATATGCCGATAATGAACCAACCAAACTGAAGCACAATGTGAACTCTGAAATAAATCCACCATTAGATGGAATTGGGTTTTTGTTAGTGTTCCATGGGGACGCATCCCCCCCTTTTTGGCCACGTCTCCCAAGAGGAAACATCTCCGAGACGGGGGGACGGGGACGCGACGTCCCCCGCCGTCCCGCCACCGCCACCCAATGGCCACCGAGATGCCAAGTCGTCTCCACGTCTCCCAAGGAGATGTGTTGATGTGGAGACGTCTGGGCGTCTCCCCGTCACTCCAGACGTCTCCCGTCACCCCATGTCAAAAGCAATTAAAAAAGGCAATTTTAAATAAAAATGTGACTTTTTGGGGGGTTAAGGGGTAACCCTAATTGAACGTGGGCCCCACCCTTTCCCCAAAACAACACAAAACCATGTTTTTTTTAGATTTCACTCTCATTTTGGAAAACTGATTTTTTTCCAGCAAGCTAAAGAGGAGGAAAAACTTGAAGAAGACTGATTGAAGGGGTGAGAAAAGTGATTGCAAGCGTGATAGGAGCTAGAAGAAGCAAGAAGAGGAAGAAGCATTTTGGAGAGATTTTTCAAGCACAAAGTAGGGTTTTTCAACTTTTTCTTGTTTTTTTTTGGGGGTTTTAACTTTTATTTTCTGATTTTCATTGTTCTATGTAGAGTTCCGTGACTCGCGGCAAGTCACGCGAGTCAGCGGGCCGGGTGACCCCTGCCGGGTCACGGTGAACCTGACCCGGGCTCAGACGGGTCAGGGAGCGTGACTCGCCTGAATCGCCGAGTCAGGCGAGTCACTCCCTGACTCGTTGAGTCCGAGGGTCATGACTCGGCTGGGCGATGCATTTTGAGCAGTCATTTGTCATATTTGGATAAGAATTCAATTTTCTAAGCTGAACTCCCTACTCCAAGAAGGCTGTACATCTTGCCTTGGCACATGGGAGTTATAACAGGTCTGAAATCTGCTATTTGGTGGCTTATTGACATCAATCTTGGGTGCCTAATACTGCTGGTTAAGGTTCTATCATTGCTGGAGCAGATTTATATGAGTTTGGAGACTTGGAGGACCTTCATACCAATTGCCCTTATCATTTGAATGCCTAGCAGTGGTGTTTGAAACATTTCTGAGCAATCCGTTCATGTATTTGAAGACTATTCCAGGTCTGATTATGTTTTAAATCTGATTTATAATGCTACGTAAGAGTGTGATAAAGACATGGATTTTATATACATTGGACAACATTTATAACTCTATATCTCTATGTTTTCTAATTCCTTCAGCTACAATTTACATTTCTACACATGTGATGGATGTATGTTTATGTATGTGATCAAATTAGCTTCTATTTGATGATGTTATAGTGTCTTTAAGCTTAATTCAATAATGGGTGTATGAAACAAGTTTTAAATCGTTAAAAATCTCTAAAGTTCAAGGGTTTTCTTATTTTGCCGAGTCACGAGTCAAGTCAGCCTTGCCGAGTCAGAGCCAAGTCCGAGTCTAGGAACTTTGGTTCTATGTCATTTTTGGATATTTTTCCCTCAAGATTCAACATCAAATCTCATTTTGAGATGAATAGAAAAAAAAAATATTGTTAAACTAGGCTGATTTTATTTTTATTTTTATTTTGTGAAATGCAATGTCAATTTCACAATGAGCTCCCAAGGCATGAGTGAAGATGACATGGAAATCCATTCTCATAGTGAGAATGATTCAGAATATGAACCTGAAAATGAGGGGGGTGACCATGGGGCTGATCCTGGAGCCCAATCTAGTTCTATGGCGAGTGCACCAGCTAGTACAGGTTGTCTTTCAAAGTTGTTGGCATCGTATGCTAGGGGTCATTTTAATCCTAAGTCTCCTCTAAAACAGTTTGCTTCACGAATATCAATACAATGCACATCACATTCAAGTGGGGGAACAAGGAAGTGGAAGTGCAACATTTGTGACACTGAATGGTTCGGTAGCATTAGTAGGGTGAATGCACATTTTCTGTTTTGGAGAGGAAAAGGCGTGAAACATTGTAAGTTTTTGGAGGAAGCTAAAAATATACAGTACAGAATTGAGTTTAACAGGCTTTGGGGGGTTCTAGATGACACAAATATTTCAATGCCTACTACTTTGTCTGCTAGGGCAGCACTTCAGGGCAACCAGAATCTGCCACATACTTCTCATGCTTCGCAAACGAGAGGAATGATGTTTGGATCTCCATCCACTTCCACTACTACTACCGCCAGGGCTGGGAAACGTAGGTTGCAGACACCACAGAGCAACCCTATTGCTGATATGTTTAATGTGCAGCTAAGAGATGAGATAGATGAATCCATTGGCAAGTTCTTCTTTGCCAATGGCATTCCATTTCATGTTACACGGTCTCCTTATTATAGGGAGATGATGGCTATGGTGGCATCGAGGTGCAGCATAGTTATGGATGGGTGGACAGACATTAGCCATCGTCCACTCATCAACGTCATGGTCACATGTGCAGAGGGCCCATACTTCCTTAGAGCAGTTGATTGTATAGGGCATTGTAAAGATGCTGATTTCCAATTTCAAGTCCTCAGGGAGGCTATTGAGGAGGTTGGGCCACAAAATGTGGTCCAAGTAGTGACAGATGCAGCCCATGTGTGTAGAGCAGCAAGGAGACTCATTGAGGCAGCCTATAGACACATTTGGTGGACCCCATGTTGTGTGCATGCCATGAACAATGCACTCAAGGACATGGGGAAGATTGACTGGATTAGAGGAGTGGTCACCGATGCGAGAGATGTGCAGATGTTTATCTGCAACCACCACACTTCACATGCACTCTTCAGGACCTTCGCGAAGAAGGAGTTTTTGAAACCAGTTGATACTAGATATGCATCCTATTTCATTCTCTTGGAGAGAATGATTGAGCTGCAAGAGGCATTGCAACTCATAGTTATGACTAATGAGTGGAATAGGAGGGTTGAGGCCAAGACAGAGCAAGGGAGAAGGGTGAAGGAGATAGTGAAGAGTGATGTGTTTTGGACTGATGCGAAATACATTGACTCCATCATTTCTCCAGTATTTCAGGTGATCAGATATGGGGATGGGGATGGGGATGCACCTAACCTTGGAGAGGTGTATGAGTGCATTGACTCTATGCTTGACCAGATGAGGGTTGTTGTGTGAGTGAAGGACCCCTCTCTAACATTCTACAATGAGCAAATCCGGCCTATCATTCAACGTAGATGGGGCAAGTTGAACACTCCTTTGCATATGGTTGCCTTTGCCTTGAATCCTAAGTGGTACAAGGCTAGACCGGGTAGAGTGACACTGATTCAGGATGATGAGGTGAAGGCGGGTTTCTTTAGGTGCATACAGAAAATGTTTGATCCCAGAGATGCCGGCACAATTCGCACTGAGTGGGGAAGATTTGCCACTCTTAGAGGTTATTCAGATGTGGCAAAGATGCATATAGACACTATGGCACAGGAGGACCCACTTACGTGGTGGAATTGTCATGGCCTAAAATCTTTGACCACCACTCTAGCCATCCGTCTGCTATCCCAGGTTTCCAGTTCTTCAGCTGCTGAGAGGAACTGGTCTACATATAGCTTCATCCACTCTCTTAAGAGGAACAGACTTACCTCTAAGAGAGCAGAGAAGCTTGTGGTTGTACACAATGTTTTGCGTCTCATAGACCGCAAGACACTTGTGTACAAGGAGAGTCCAACGGCACGATGGGATGTAGAGCCAGAGGAGCCTTTACAGATTGATGAGGATGATCCTACCACTTCAGATGCAGGGCTAGTTGGTGTGAGCTTGAGGGACCTTGATCTTCAGGAGTCCAACAGTTCCAGCGAGGAGGAGTTCGCAAATGATTAGAGGCCTCCATTAGCTACATTTTGAGTTTTGTCATTTTGTCTTCGACTCTAGTCTCTTTTGTAATGCTATTGCTACACGTATTTGTATTTGGCTACTCATTGTAATGATGAATCATGTAATCATCTTTATTATTATAGACTTTGCAATGGCAACAGATATTCATATTTTCGTTTTCCTTTTTCGATATAATAGAAATCTCCAATTTGACAATTTCATTTGTCAAATTTTATTTAGCATTTAGCAATTACTAATCTTGGTATTTCCTATAGTTTCATTTGAAATCTAATTCTTATATTGTTATACTGTCATACATCTTTTCAAAACTAGTTTTTCAAGTACTATATGTATATGTATAACTATATGAGCACCACCACCCCGCCACCCCCTTACCGTCATCCCCCCATCCCCAACGCCCGTGGAACACTGGTTTTTGTCCAATCCAAAGAACCCAAGGGTTTCCATCCTAGACTGAAAGCTAGAAGCTCCCAAATTCTCCAAGAGAAAATTATAAACCAAGCATGCCAAATGAACTTCACTAGTTTGCTTTTATAACATTCTCAAGAGGCTCCACTCTCTTTACCAATCCATGTGGGATAAAACATTTCTTCGTAAATAAGCCTCACATAAGGACATCAAAGGGCCTCCTTTTAAACCAACATTGTGCAACTAGGCCAAGGGGTACAATTCACTTAAGTTGTTAAGTGACAATATAATAGAATTAAGTGACTAAAAATCAAAATATGTTTCTTTTAACACAATTAAACTTCACCCAATGTCCAAGAATGACATATTTCACTACTGGGAAAATAGAGGCCGACTCACTGCTAAAAAAAGACACTTACTACCCGCACAGGTAGGTGAGTTGACTTGTGCAGTGGGTTTGCTCCCCATCGGTCTCGGGTTCGACTCCCTCCCAGATTTAAGAGGGAGGATTGGTTGCAGGCTCCGGATTCTCCCCCCTAGGGAACTAGTCTCGCCTCAGTTCGCCCCTTCCTGACCCCAACTTGGCAATAAATTAAGCCCAAGGTAAGGCAGGTTGGGTTGTTGGACTGGATCATGGGGATACCCCTAGCGTATCAAAAAAAAATAGACACTTACTAAAAATAGAAACCATTAAAAATAGTGTCCAAACACCAAACTGGTCCAATCTGGGATGCACTAAAACTTACTATAAATAGTAAGTGCTAAAAATGGCCACTGCTAAAAATAGAAAGTCTTGGACAAGTTGTCTGAAATCACTCCAAAAGGTGTTGTTCATCTCCATTAATCCATCTGAACTCGCTGGTGCATTGGAAAAACCCCAAATGCCAACACCAACTGCACTACAAGAGAACCCTGAAAAAATGGGAACATTACAAAACCCCTAAGAGTCAGCTTGAGAATAGAATCAACCTCAAAATTGTTTATTGATGGATCCTCTCATGTAACAGCATCTCTATCAAAGGAAAGCTCAAAACCACAACAAACATTATAGTCCCAACCTAAATCTCAAGCTTCCCAACTCAAATATAGAGGTCACTTTTTAAAATTTTATGTTTTACTTCAAGCACTTTTTTAAACAGCATATTTCTATTGCTGAAAAACAGTCAGAAGTACAGGGCACCAGAATCTACCTAAGACTATGACCGTATTAAGCAGAGAATAGTTTCAAGATATTACAATAAGCATTGCTAAAATTCTGCTAAACAACGGTGAAGAAGAGTGCAGAAGTTCTCAAACTTTGTCTGCAGCTCATTGCATAACATCAAAACTAAAAACTTACAAAACCATATAATTTACTATCATATCTGTTGACTACCAGGCTGTCCTAGGAATTTAAAAACATAATATCATCAGCATCAACCAAGTTTGAAGAACACCCAGGGTTATTGAAGTACTTATATAAAATAGCCTTTCCTCAAAACTGAACATATTTGCAACTGATTACTGACCCAACTGCCACTTTTCTCTAGCATCCTTATTTCCAACTGAATGTTAATAAACTGAATATTCATTGAAACTCCTTTACACATCATATAGTATCAATCCTGACATAGAAACTGCGGCCATTGATTTCATTTCAATGCCTATTCGACCAACTGACATTGATCTCCATAGCAAGCTTTTCATCATTCAGAATCAAGTCCATAATTATTATGCTTACAATTATTTTATGGCACAGAGGAATTAGATTACTTGTCTGTTTTGCCTGCCAAAATTCCTTTTCCCCAAGGAGTACATTGCAACTGGCAATGACCATCCTCATGAGACCTGGATTCTCTGAGACACCAAATTGGCATTTCCATGGGCATCTACATGAGAGAGAACACCATTATGGTCTTCCAAGTGAAATAAACTGCATTCCTCTACTGCTGTTATAAATATATGGCTTTGAGACCCAGTATTGAGATCAGCTGGAAGCTGACCAAACCCGAATTTCAGATCCTGAAACAGAGAAGAATGCTTGGTAATAATCAAGTCAATCTCAAAGTCCTTGTGGAGGGAGTAATTATATGTTCAAAAATTAGGCATTATATATTTTCTTTCAACCATGCATTCTGGAGGCATAATATTTAGCACCCATATTGCATATTTAATCATGTAGGTAATATTCACATACAAGTTGCATCATCTAAGTTTTGCTGTCACTTCCACTACTGTGACAAACTTCATTATATGGTACGATCATGCCGGTAAACAGAAACTAAGAAGGGCCAGAAGAAGTGGATCACACCTAGGTGCACATCTTGATGGATGTAGCCACGTAAAAATTTTACAAGAAACTACTAGGAGCACTCCTCTTGACTCTTTGCCATTCAAAAGCATTCTCCTTTCAAATGTGCTCTTCTCAACTCTATGCCACTTTTAACACTTCGCCAAGTTTCATCTCCTCTATACCCTAGGTGCAACTTGGACTGATCTTTGCTACCTAGGAGAACTCCATGCTATCCTTTGGCATAGAAAACTGCCCTGAAGCATGTGCTGCAAGAACCTTTGCCATTAAAATTCATCTTCCTTTAGACTGAATTACAATTAGAAAAATGCTAGACCTTGAATCACGACTTCCTTTTACTCGTTCTCATACATGAATTTGACAACATATCAGCACAACTTTAAAACTGATGACCTTGTTAATTTTAGTGATCAGATTAACATAAAACATAGATAGAGACAAAATACACACATAACACACATACCCTGGGAAAACCTCCCTCTTGGAGAAAAAACCCAGCAACAATGTTCAGATCTTATTTATTAATATCAGCAATTGATCAAATACAATTCACCCTCCTAGGGCAAAGGCAAGACTGACTTATCTGACTTGTAACTTTTGATCTGAACTTGGAATATCATTCAATCACCAGTAGGGCAGATTCTAGGGTAGATTCGGCAGATGACATACACTTAGAACTTGATACTATGAGCAGAGATGATGTTAGCTGAGACTCAGATGAAGATCGCAGGCCTCCAAGGTGTGATCGTTGGTCTCTAATGTGTATTCGCTGATGTCCAAAACAAGTTCGCTGATGCCTAAGGCAAGTTCGCTAATATTGCAGAGATATTCGCTGATGAAGAGATTATTGCTTGAGTGATTGTGACGAGGCATCACTATATCTTGTATTTATACATAGTTAAATTGCCTTATAGGCTAGGTCGGCTAAATACACTTGCCGCCAAAAATACAAATAATGATTTATTTATTACAAGTTATATGTTGTTTGTTCAACCGCCCAATTTGGGTCCTGCCCTAAAACAAGTTACACATTGCTTATACACCCAAATAGGGCCAGCCCCATATGATTTACAAGTTACAAATGGGTCCAGCTTATACGCCGAATTTCTAAGGCCAATGGCCAATTAGAAATTCACGGGCTAGGTCGGCCCAATCAAGGGATGCCACCTAGCTATATTTCAACAGACCTTAGTCAAGGCAAGGACAAACATCAAAGTCACAATCATAACGCCCAGCCTTTATATGTGTTAAATTAACAAATGAACCTAGAGAAATGCAAAACAGGACTTCAGCCTGAAAAGTTTTGTAGGGTACAACATTTAGCAGAACTTGTAAACCACAGTCTTAAAGAAATGGCGAATTGCAGATCCAAGCCAGCAATATGGACCCTTAATCTTGGGTCAAAGCCTTTGCTTGGGAAATTACATTCAGAAATGGATTTCACACAAAGTACTCGATCATATTACTCCAAAAGAAGCATGGAGCAAACATGTCTGATATCAGTTTTCGTATTTTTAGTTCTGATGCATTGACTAACATTCCCCATGAAGAACACAAAGCTACGTAGCCCAAAAGTTTATATTGCATAGTTGTTGGCTACAGTGAAGATGTAAAAGGTTATTTTATTCTTGCACCCACAATGTGATAATCAAAGGGGATGTTCATTTTAAAGGACATTCCAGATATATGTGCTTGCCTCTTCAACTTTGAATTCTTTTTCCTGCTCAAAATTTTGCTACTCCCCAAATTCTTCAAATACTGAAGAGGACACTCCCACTTGGCCTCTCGCTCCTTCAACTTGGCAACATACACCATCTTCATCTTCTACTCCTACAACTCAGCCTATTCCAAAATGGGTCAAAACTGCTCATGTTGATGCAGGTTTTCTGGTAGGTGGTCCTGCTGATTCACAAAAGATTCACAATTAGAATCAGTTGGACCAAATCAATCATTCTGAAGATAATTCTGCTTTTCATACCAAATTCTCAGAGGTTTCTTACACAAAAACATATGATGAAGCAAAAGGACACCTAAAGTAGAACACTGCTACAGAAAAAGAAAAGCATTGTTTGATCAAGGATCAAATCTTGGGATCTTGTCCCTCTTCCCAAGGGAAAAAACTTGTTTGCTGTAAGTGGATCTACAAGAACAAATACTTAGAAAATGGAAGCACTGAAAAACACAAAGCATGTCTTGTGGCCAATGGGGTTTCAAGTTGAGTGTATTGATTAGTGAAATTGTTACACCTATCACCAAGATAAAATGTGTAAAGACTAGTTCTTCCTCTTGCTGCATCATTTTGGAACTGGTGATCTTTATCAAATGGATATGATGAGTGCATTCGTCAAAGGTGATTTGGTGCATGAAATTTACATAGAGCAACCACAAGGTTGTATTGACTCCTCAAACTCTTCATTGGTTTGAAAACTCAAGAAGTCGCTTCATGGTCCCAAACAAGCTCCATGAGCTTCATATGAGAAAAGGGGTATCTTCTTGATATTCAATTTTCTGCATCATTTTCAAATCACGGATTTAGTCTGTTAAACTATTTTCTTGGCCTTTCTGTCTCTCAAGCAGACACTAAAATTTTCTTTCTCAGTCCAAGTATGTGATCTATTCCAAAGGTTGACCCAGCCCCGTTTCACAACAATTGGATAGGAGCCTTTCTTACTTGACTCACAGCAAGCGTAACCTTACTTTTGTTGTCAACGTCATTTCTCAGTTTATGCAAGAACCTCATGAGTCACCAGAAAGCTGTGTGAAGGATACTTCACTACCTCTTGAGGCAGTCATCAATTTGGCACTGAATAAAGCAGGGTGACTCCTATTTTGGTGGGCTTCAAAAATTCTGACTGGACAGGTGACATCAAAGACTGAAAATCTACATCCAGTTATACTTCTCTTCATGGTTCAAGTCCCATCACTTGGTCAAATAAGAAGCAGATTGGCATTGCCCTTTCTTCCACAGAAGCAGAGTATAGAACCACAGTCAATGCTTCTAAAGAAGTTCACCAGTTTCAACAAAAGCCCACTGAGTTTGGTCTCCCAAGGGATGAGATGACCATCATTTTCTATGACAATCAAAATGGTCTTTAGATTGCACACCATCCAATTCAAGAACAGAATACCAAATACATTGAGGTCCAAATGCACTTCATCTGGAAACCCCATGATAACGTCATTCACTTGCTCCTTTTGTCAAATGTAGGATAGTCTTGCAGATATCTTCACCAACTGCTTACCATCTACAATCTTTTGTCATCTTTATTTACTCTTGGATAACAGTTACAAAAGTCACCATTAAGGGAGGATATCATATAATTCCTCTTTTCCTTCTCTCATTCTCTAGCAGTTAAGCTAAAGAGGAAATGATATAATATGTTTAAAATACTAGTTTTTATTATTTACAATTATAATCTATGAAATAATTATTAATAATAATTATATTGTTATAAATGCATATTGCTTTGAAAGGTTACACAAGTATGGGAGAGAGCTATTTGCTAGGCCATTTCACTTTCCGTGAATCTTCTACTCACTGCTCTATAACTGTATTTGGAGTCGAAGTGGAGAAAGCTTGAGAAATTCAATTGATATAGCTTCTCCAGAACAATAACATAGTCTATTAATTGGATCATGGTTTACAGTCATTTGCAGCTATCCATTTTATGTAAAAAGAGTTAAAAGCTCTTAAGAGGACAAACTACAAGCTTAAGAGTGGGAGAATCTACTAACACATCCGACATGTAACTAGACATTCTTTTTGGTTGAATTGATATCCCGGATGATGTTTTTGACAGCTTTCTCTAACCCATAACTACTTATCTAAACATTGCCATAAAACAGATTCACTACTACCAATGCTACTACTTATTATTCTACTTGTGAAATATCTGTGCATGAGAAATTGATATCCATTGGTGAAGAAAGGCACATCACATTGGGCGAGGTAACATAGAGGATCACGTACTCTTAACAGAAGAAGAATCATCAATTTGTCAATTATTCAATCCAGTAGCTATAAACACTACAATCTTCCCCATGGCCACAGGCCACAATCTAAGCCCTAAACACCTGTACAATGCATTGCCAAATACAATGGCATCTCCATTTTCACTTTCATTAGTAATCCACCTACAACTGCAAGTTGTGCTGTGAGTCTGTCATCTGCCAGTTGTTATTATTGTTCATTCCAGTACAGTGCTTCTGCCCTTCAATCCCTACCTTAGCTTGCACATACCATGAATATCTTGCAATGGCTTTCAATCTCAGATAGTTCCCTCATTTTTCTACTCCAAGGCTTTCATAGGTCTTTGTTAAACCTGGTTTTGTGCAATGTGATTTAGAAAATCTGGAAAGAGCGCATCGGACAACCCCCTGCTTCACAGTAACACAGGTGCCAAGCATGTTAGCCTCATGCACCATTCTCTGTTTTGTTAGTGTGTTTTTATAAATGTTTCTAATAGTTCTGCTACCCTGTGGACTCCCAAGTCTCGAGCTTGGATTCAGCAAATCTGAAATGTGGGCACAAGGCCTCATCATGGTGACTTCAGATGTAGCCTCTCAACTTAGGAGACGTCCTCAGCAGTTACCATAAGTAAAACATTGTTTTGCAGTCTCATAAAATCATAAAAATTATAATTTTTTGCAGAAATTTTGTGAATAATCTATTTTGCATACCAGTATGGTTCAAAGAGGCTAGCAGTCAAATACATGTTAAAGAGAAAAAACCTAAACTATAGTTAGGCCTCGTATGATTGATTGAAAAAGCTGAAAATGATTTCAACCTATGATACAGGGTAGGCCTGTACCCAGGAATATACCTGTCCCAAATGGGTCCAGATACAGATCTCAGCCCTAATACATCTGAAACATGCTTATGGATACCCTCAATGGCTTGGGCATTACCAACATGCACCCTGGCAATGAATGTAAGAACATATAAACATATTTATTTATTTATGAAGTAAATGTCAGAAAAACAACCACCCTTAAAAGATGGGCTCTGGCAACTCTTCATGTGTTCCATCCCTTGAAAGAAATTGTCCCATGCATTCATCATCCACTTTGATGTGATGCAATGTTGCATTGGGTTGCCTGTTATGTTTCCAATCTAGTAAATTAGAATATAATCAGAAAAATAACATTCCAGTATTGGTATACATTAGTTTACTTTCTGCCATACCAATTAACAAGTTTCCACATACATACGACTTCACGATACATAGTCCATTGTCAGTTACCAAAAAGCCTAAAAATTATCTCTCTTTTTGTTTCAGCTATGGTGAAGTTATAGGCTGAAATGCAATTTATGATCAGCCATTGACTTCTGGAATAAGGAAAACCATGTACAAGTATCTAAAGTTAAAAATTAGAAAGAAATCCAAACATGGTAGGCAGTCATTTGGTTTGCTTATGGTATTCAAATGGACTAGGATGGAGAATCCTATTATTTAAACTGCTTTTGTAATATTGCACTTATTCTGCCAAAAACTCAAGGCCTTGGTGATCTTGAAGAGTATAGAATGGCATATATTTTTGAATATTTATAGTCTTAGAGCCCTTATCATATAAATTCTGGGCTCACTAAATCCAGATAATTCTAAATGGTCAATAAAGCTTATGTGCTTCCAGAAATTGAGAGATATCAGCATCCTAGACTCTCTAATTACTGCTGTATGGAGGCTTTATGTGATTGTTATTGGGCAATTTTGTACTTCTCATAGTCTCTCAACTTTGCGAGGAGAATCATTGGGGTCAAGCAAGGCTGTCCTCTCTCACCAACCCTGTTCATGATTTACGTTGACAAGTTTGAGGAATTTCTTTCGCAACATACCCATTTACATGATAGTTGTATTTTACATGATATGGTTATCATCATTCTTCTTTTTTGCTAACAGTTTTGACCTCTTTTCCCACTCTGATGAGGGCTTACAGAGACAACTTGATGCCCTTTCTAATTTCTATTAAATTTGACAGCTTGTGGTCAACCTTGGTAAAACTAAGGTCATGCATTTCAATATCTCCAAGCGTTGTCTCTACATATTCCAGTTTTTCTAGAAAGGGGAACTTCTATAGATCACATCAGCCTACACATACTTGGGGATCCAATTTTCTAGTCTATCATTTAGTACGAAGTTTGCCTCTCGTTGAACCTTTGCAAAGGGTGTGCCTCTTTTCTTGTCTTGGAAGTCAAGAGTTTTCAAATCCACTTCTGAACATCCCATCCAAGTTGTGCCTTTTTTATACAATCATCAAGCCAATAATTTTATATGGTTCAGAGGTTGCCTAACTTGGGGGGCATTGAACAGCCACACATTTAAAAGGTCTTGACTCTCATGTTGTAGCACATGATCTATTGCAAACAGATAGTTCCTCAATGCAGCATCCAAGCCACACTTGCCACCTAGCCAATATGCTTTGAGAGTATCCTCGAACTTACTTTCTACATCCATAAACTCCAATCCATGAAGGCCCCAATTTCTAGTCATGAGAGATACCCACTTTTAGCACTTTGTTCCTTTGAGAAGATGGTTTCACTTGTCCCCTCTGATTTAATAGTCCCTATTAAACACAAGCACTACTGGTCCTTCATGACCAAATTGTTTCCTCTTTCTATTGGGATCTCTATAATCTATTGATAAGCAACCTCTTTCATGTAATCCCTAGATACCTGCCCCCAGCTCCTCCCCACATAAGACATCACTAGAATTGCCAAAGAGGACATCTACAAACAATATATTCAAACCACATAAGTCTTCCCCATGAGTTTCCGAACTCCAAGATGGCTTCCTATAACAAGCATTTCTTATAAACGGTGGATGATTTTATTCATTACTGTAGCTATCTGCAATGTCACAAACCCTATAGGTTGAGGTTTCCCATTGGTCAGTTGCACATGGGCTCTAACCAATTATGAGTTGCAAGTCAAACCAATCATCACATCGTCTATCAAGATTAGATCCATTGCCTTTGCTCCATCCAAGAGAGGGAGATCAAGGAACATTTCAGTTTTTTGCCCCATTTACTATGACATCAGGGAAGATTTCACTGCCTCTACAAGAACTTAGGGAATAGTCTATCTCCTCTCTTCAGATATTTAGACCAGAAATGCTTGTCTCTTTTTCTCCATGAGGCCATCACCCTCCAACGTAGATCCCTACAAAGGGAAGATGAGCAACACAAAGCAGCCTTTTATTAACAATGCTTCATATGTCAAAGCTATTAGATCAGTTAAGAAGCACTTCTCTTGCCAAACTATTACAACTCAAATTAATCAAAACCCCCAACCTACCCTCTCTCAACATAATGGCTTCCCATATTCTTGTTACCATGATTCGAGCTACTAGATCAATTAAGCAGCACTTCTCTTGCCAAACTATTACAACTCAAATTAATCAAAAACCCCAACCTACCCTCTCTCAACATCATGGCTTCCCATACTCTCATTACCATGATTTGACCTCATTTTGGCAACATAGAACTACTATTTACTAGCTGTTGACTTGGTGGTCAGCACCTCCTTCGGGGTTCGCGACATTGCTTAACCGTCTCCCGTGGATCTGGGTAAGTCTGGTGTTTGTGACGTTTGTTGACAACTCGAGCTTTTGGCACAACAGCAAACATACCAACAATTGGTATCAGAGCCTTGGGTCACGACTTCAAATCTCGGGAGGTCTCCTTCATTCCATCAGTGCGGAACCCTTAGTCGGTGCTAAGGGTGAGATTGTTGACTTGGTGGTAAGCACCTCCTTCGGGGTTCGCGACATGGTTTAACCGCCTCCCATGGATCTGCGTAAGTCTGGTGTTTGCGACATTCGTTGACAGCTCGAGCTTTTGGCGCAACGGCAAACATAACAACACTAGCTGCCCCCATACCATAGAGGCAAACTCATATTACAAAACTTTCTACGATCAGAGCTACAGCAACCTTCGATGTTAGGGTTGTTTCTAGAGGAAGTGCTTTGATTCCTTCTACGGTATCTTAGCATGGTCTTCTGCCCTTGGATACTCCTCGATGAGCATTATATCTCATATTGACCGATGATGGCCAAGGCAATTCCTTCATTTTAAATTCAAACAAGCATACTCTATGAAATTTCTTTCCTTTGATTCCTTCTATAGTATCTTAGCATGGCCTTCTAACTTTGGATGCTCCTCAATGATCATTATATCTCATAGTGACCGATGATGGCTAAAGCAATTTCTTCATTTCAAATGCAAACAAGCATACACTAATGCAAACAAGCATACTTAAGGAGTGTACAACATTGGGGGCAAATGGTGCTTGAAGAGATGTTGCAAATGTTGTTAAAAGTTGTCATGCAAAGTTACAATGTTCTCATGGTTTGCTTTGACCACTGTAGAAGGCTGCTCATGTATCCCACATGCGAGAAAATGATATGGTGTTGTTGGGAATGGAGTTGCAGATGTCATGTTGTGCTCAGATCAGCTGGTGTGGACAGTTTTGGCCCTGGAATTATTCCCTAAGCTCTCTAGCCTGATTCGGGTTTCTGAATTGCCATACTCCTTAAACCCTAAGTCTTTGTTTGGACATGAGCAGTTTTTTTACTTGCTCAATGACTTGGTTTTGCCTGTAGCTGGCTGTTTAAGTCACAACTTATGCCTTCACAATCATGGTTTCTCCAGCCCCTCATTCCTAGCAATCATCA
The DNA here is from genome assembly GCF_030272615.1 of Cryptomeria japonica. Classification (NCBI taxonomy): domain Eukaryota; kingdom Viridiplantae; phylum Streptophyta; class Pinopsida; order Cupressales; family Cupressaceae; genus Cryptomeria; species Cryptomeria japonica. Next base: position 282,160,052 of record NC_081412.1, read on the forward strand.
ACCAGATTGGATACATAAACTTTACTATTTCCTAAGTAGGAGGCCTAATGTTTTGTCTGAAATTAATGAACGATCACAATTATATCTTTGAAGATCGGACGGTTCCTACATTTTCGCAAGATGGTTGTGAAGTCCTCTACCTTTGGTTGTGAAATTGTGAAATGAGGACACGTTTGCGAGGTGGTAGGAGATCAAATGGCTCCCATGCGACCGCAAAGAATCTATGGGGCCTCATCTCTTTGGCTATGGGACTGCGAGAAGATGACAAGTTAGATCAAGGATCAACGGCTAGCGCATTTTCGAAAGATGGCTTGTGTGACTGAGTCTCCTTGTTGCAATACCATGTGATGGTGCCACGTGTCTATGGCGGGCCCAAATGGGAAGTCTATATTGTTTATTGAAAGTTTACATCACAAGCATCTGTTTTGCTGTGAAATGGAAAGATCAACAACTCACGTTTAAATTAGGGGAACGGCTAGTTGCTGAATTCGAAATTGTTTCTTAGCGCCTATTGTGAAGCAATGAAGAAAATGGGTTATAGGCCAAAATGTTTGATGCATTTCACTGGTTTAAGAAATTCCTGGCCGACATATAAACAGTAGCTAACTACACAGAAGCATATATATAGAAGACCATGCTTTATATGGTAAGTGTTTGTAAGAATGTGTGAGTGATTGAGGCTACCAGTGACAGAGTAAAATGCTCTGTAGCTCAAGCAGTGGAGATCATATCTTACCTTTTGTTGCTGAAGTGAAGAGTTTAGTGCAAAACAGTGTGGATCAAAGGCTGATAAATGACAAAGCAAAATTGCAAGGGTTGGTGCCCACTTGTTTGATGGTGAATTGATCTGGTTAAGGGGATAGCAGTACTCTTGGGTTGGTGCCCAAATTGATGTATTGGTGAGGGGATTGTAACCTCTTGAAGGTCGGTGCTTTCATAACTGACTGTAATCATTGGTTTTCCTTTGTGACGTAGATTTGGGCAGTAGATCCAAGCAGCTTGCTCATAGTGTTTTTTCCCTCCTAGGGTTTCCATGTTAAATCTTAGTGTTGTGGTCTTTGTGTATTTGCATCCATTGTTTGCACTTATTGAAACTTTTGCTAATGCTCCTAACAAATAAATGAGGATTGGATTTGAAGTAGTTGATGTTCAGATTTGGTAATATACCAATTCATTTGTTGATGTTCAAGATATGAGATTAATCCTATGACATCTTAATCATTCATTTGTATTTTACTTTTAAGTAATTGGAGACTTCCACATGCATTTTGAATTAAACATTTAATTTTGTGGGGTTTAACCTATGTGTTTTGTAAGCCATTTGAAGATGATCTACACGAGTATTCATCACACTAATGACATTATTCCTTGTGTTCTTTTAGTAATAATTGCAATGTAAGGACCCCATGTAACAAACAAGCACCCCTCAAGAATTTGTTAGTAAAGAGGATGAACGATGAATGTAATTCAATGCTTTGGGCTTTTAGAGCATGTATAGCCTTATAGATCAACCTTGCCTTACAGGAATAACCCAATTAACATATTATGATATAAGCATGTATTTGTGATAAGTAATCGAAGGTCATCTATTTGTGTTAAATGGTTGAAATGTTTCATTTTAATTTATTTTTAGGATTTCATCTATGTGTGTTTAAGTCCATCTCAAGATGACATCCATGAGTAGTCACTACACTAATGACATTATTCCTCATGTACTTTTGGTAATAGTTACAAAAAAAGGGGGCCCATTTAATCCCACATTGGTATGAATTAAGGAACAAGTACAATTTATAAGGTATCGCACACTCCAAAAGCACTTTGCCAACGGGGAAAGAGGTTAGAGGGTGAAAAGCTCAAACCAGTAAATGGTAAGACAATATAGAAGATAGATATCATACAAAACAAGATGTTTATGGGCTAGGATGCCCTAATATCCAATATATGCAGAAATAGAATAGACCTTTGAGGTAGAGTAACACCATACAATACTCCTTATAGAAGGAGCCACTCCAAGCTATATCTCCATGAAATCCCAAACACAATACCATACTCAACATATATCCTTCCAATAATATTCATCCCTTTATATAGACCTCCTCCTAATAACATAATGGAGGACTAAATCACTAAACCCATCTAGGCTTCCTGATTACATAATATAATTAGCTACTCAATATAACTAACTTAAGGGATGTGTGTCACATGTTAGCATCTCCATCTACTTAAATAAATTCTAGTATCATATCCCTAGGTACATACTAGTAAACTACATTCCTTGTTCCCCTCCCTACTAACATATGCTTAAAGGTGCTTGTTTGATGTGGGAATCACTTTTCCTTGTGATTAATACCAATATACATGAGGATAAATTTAAAATATCATTCGTGCTATTACTAGCTAAGGAGACCATCTTGAGAGAACTTAAAACACAAGGGTCAAATCCCACAAAAATAAATATCAACACATTATAAAGTCGTGTTCTTGGATTTCTATCACACATTTGGAATTAATGTCATTCTTTATGGGCATATTCTTCTAGTATTTACCTGCTTTAAATTATATCACATTTCAATCATATATACAGGTGTTGTCAATGTCTTATTTAACAGTAATCACTTTTTGCCTTTACTTTGGCTCAAAACATATATACGCAGCTATTTGAAGAGAATGGAAAAACAAACAGCAAAATATAAATTTAATATTAAACGCTGAAATGTAACTGATAAAAAACGGCAGCTCTTTGTCTAGATAGATCTCAGATGCAAAAAAGTACAGAACTTAGGGTTCCCGTAAACTTATAATCAAGGGGAAAAATGCAATCAAATCATAACAAAATATTCTACCTACTAAACTAATGCATATGCCAGAAACTAGAGACAATGTAGGCCATCACATACACTAACGCAATATTGTGTCTAGGTACACAACAATATACCCTCTTGAAAACAAAATGAAAAAATTTACGTGAATTGAGAGCCAACAATCAAGCAATGCTAAATACAATACAATTTGTTCTTCCTCCCTACTTAATTACCAAAACTGCCGTCCATAGAAAACAACAGAGGAAAGTAACATTCTCATTGCCCATTATTCGCCTGGTCCCTTAAAGGTAAGTTGCAGTTATGATGGATTCTGTGAAAACTTTTCACTATCTTCTGTTTATAATGTCTATTAATTAAAATGATTAATCTTCAATATCTATTAAAAACAAAGTACAGTCCATTATTTTACTTTTATTTTATAGATGTCTAAATATCTTCTGTTTATAATGTTTATTAATTAAAATGGTTTATCTGCAATATCTATTATAAACAAAGTACAGTTCATGCTTTTAGTTTTATTTTACAGATGTTTATTGAAGTCATAATGGTCATGATTTATGATTTTCTCTAGTGTCAGTCTTTATTCTTCCAATAGTATAGCAGACCAGAACATTTCTCAGTTCCTTTTTTTAAATGTTTAGCTAAATTGGAGTTATCCTGTTTGTTACTCCCAACAATGCATTTCTTTGTCAGATTACATCAAGTCCCATTTGATGTGTGTGATCATCTGCACACGAATGGAGTTCTTGTATTGTGCTGCTTCTTGTACATAAAATTTCCAAGAAAATGCAAGGTTCTATTAGCCAACAATGTGTGTGATTGCAATCCTTGCACAGTTGGCACATAAGGTACACAAGAATTCCAGAGGGATGAACAGTTACCTGTTTTGCAGCATTTACTATTCCACTTGCTATGACATCACATTTCATAATTCCTCCAAATATGTTAACAAGTATTGCCTTGACCTTTTCATCAGAAGTCAAAATTTTAAACGCCCCAATCACCTGCATGCAAAACATAATGGTGTCATTCCCTATACAAATCTAAGAAGTATCACATTATTAAGATAAGGCTACCATTCATCCAAGTGTATGGGCTCATACTCTATGCATTGGTAACATAACACAGACAACAATAGTCAAACAAACTAGGCCATATTTTCTAAACCTCCTAAATAATGTTCCATCTCATTGGTGACATAATCTACAACAAAATTCTACCTAATAAGTGCGAACAGAAATAGAACAAACCCAATGGAAACGGGTGAAAAACTAACTTCATCCAATGTAATTCAAAAGAAAAAAAATTATATGCAATATAGCACAATAGCTATGTTTGGAAAAAGAAAAACAACTGGAGTAACAAATCAGCAAGAAGGTTACTTCCAACGGTTCCCAGTAAAATGTTCAGATGAATAGCATAGATTCATTTTTGAACAAGATTTTCTACTTGTTGAATCAAATTTGAACTCTATTTTCCTTCTCTATTACCTAAGTCACAAGGTTCGAATTCGAATTCGAATTCGACAGGCATGAAATTTGGATGAAATTCGACGAGGGAAAAATTCAAAAAAAAATTCGGATAAAATTCGCCTTCTATAATTTTGTTTATTTTTAAATATATGTATACTTTTAATAAATTATCAGAATAGCTACCCTTGTTGGAGAAAATCCGAGGGCGACCCAGCAGTTGCAGACACCCATGACCCAATAGATACAAAGCATATACAAATAATACCCACGACCAGCTGAGTTGTGTTTAGAGGCGGATAGCAGTGCTTTATAGAGGAAATTCGATTAAATTCGATTTTTTTCTATAGAAGTTTGAAATTCGATTAAATTCGAACCTCATCCATGAAAATCGCCGTATCCTGTGACTTAGTCTATTACTATGGTATTGTTACAACACTCAAACTTGGGTAAATGACTCAACGTGGAGATGAGATTTTTATTGTATCTTTTAAATGGTTGAGGAGTCATATACTTTATGGTAGAATTTTCGTGAAATTCAAAACTCAAAAGTATTCCTGAAATTCAGAGTTTCACGAAAAATAAAAGACCCTCAGAGAATCAATCCATATTAACAAATTTTGAGTCACACACTGATCAAACTTGACTTTTTAACATTTTATGACTAAATCGAGGGTGTCTCAATAGCAATACTATAATTATCACGTCCTAACTCCAAGGGAACAACCTCAAAAAGTCTATGAAAAGACATTTGGCTTTCATATTATCCTTTTCAAAACGAATGGTTGATGCGAGGTCAGAGAATAGAGCTTTAAAGCAAATTCTCTACCAAATGCCTAGGGATTGATATTCTTTGCCTCTATGTAAGGAACTAGAAAACTGCATTTGATCCCAACTCGTGCTCTATCGCAGGGGTCAAGAGAATCAAAGAAATTACCATTGCTGAAGCTTAAAAAGCAGGTCAAAGGAATCTCAAGGACCTCTGTAGTACTTGGAAGCAAAACTGGCCTGGAGGATCATCACCAAGATGGACTAGCCATGGAACAGATTAATGAAGATGAATACACCTAGACAACATGGAGCCCAAGTGTATCTTCACATTGGCATCACTATCAGATTCCAAAGGATCCCACTTAAGGAATTTTATTTGTTGTTGTAAGGAATTGATCACCAACCACCTGAACCAAGAAATAAGAGGAGACCAAACAGAATTTTGAAAAACGTTATTGACTTCGAAAGAAGGATGAAGGAAGAAAAAGAAGAGAATTGAAAGGGTCCAGCAGAGGTCAGTGAAGATCAGTTATGTGAATCCATCTAAGGAGAAAATCATGATCTTCCATGGACTATGGAAAAGGTATGATATAAGCATTGCGTCTTAAAAGCCAATGCTTTTGTATGCCTGGAAACACAAGAAAAGATGCTGATAATAAACTACGGAAACAAGATTGAACAGGCCTCTATGTGCATACAAGAACGAGAGGAAACTATCAATCACCACCTTCACTGTGATTTTTCTAAATAAATCTGGATGAATGAAATTGGAAAACTGGGCATTGCTAAAGAATGTAAGTTCGCACTGTGTCAGGGTTGTGCAATTCTGAAGGGTCAAAACCATTCAAACTATGATAATGAAGGAAAATGTGCATGCGAATACAAAGGAGGAAAAAGATAGACTAATTAATCAAAACAAGCCATTAAACTCAACACTTCAAGATCGAAATGATAAAACCAAAGCAAAAACACAAAATGACAAGCAATGCAAACCAATATCCTCGCTTTGATTCGATTATTCCAGGATTTGATGTGTGCTCATGACGTCAACGGATGCACATATGGAGGTTAGGAGGAATAGGATAGGGTTAGTTGGGAGGAAAAAAAGGACAAGTGGCTCAACAAGAGGGAAGAGGAATGACATGTGTCCATGAGGACGCGTCTATTTTGGGCAAAGCCACCCAAAAATAGGATATTTTCTCCAAAAAGGGGGAAAAGAGGTTAGGATGTGCACATATGGAGGTTAGGAGGAATAGGATAGGGTTGGTTGGGAGGTTTGGAGGATGACTAGGTTGGGGGAGGTTAGGATAGATAGGGTTGGTTGGAACCCCAAGTTTAGGACAAGGGCTAGGTTAGCTAGGGGGTTAAGGTTAGGAGCCATGTGCTCAAATAGGATTTGAGTTTATTAATTAATTCATGGGGGTTTGGGAAAAGTGACATTTAATTAACTAAAGGTAATTAATCAAATGGGGTGGAAGAACAAGGATAATTTAATTAGGAGGATGGGATAATCAATTAATTAGATTAATTAATTAAGAGGATGGGATAATCAATTAATTAGTTTAATTATATAGGAGGGTAGGATAATTAATTAATTACGAATTAATTAATTGGAAGAAAGGAATTTGAGAGATTAATTAATAGGAAGAAAGGTATAGAAAATTAATTAATTAGACTAAATTCGCCTTAAATAAATGTGTTAAATTTAAAATAACTGTTAAATTTACTTAAAATATGTTAAATTCTAAAATTTATTTGTTAAATTTTACATATAAATAGTTTAAAATCTAAATTGACTATTTTAAATTTAAAATATGTTAAATTCTAAAATTTATTTGTTAAATTTTATATATAAACAGTTTAAAATCTAAATTGACTATTTAATGTATTAAATGTTAATATTAAAAAATAAACTATACCAATATTAAATTTAATTATAGTAAATGATACAAATTTAAATAGCAGTTTAATTTAACCAAAACAATACTTGACATTTGTAGTGTTATAAACATATATTATTAAAAAATTATAATACATCATTAAATTTTATAGATGAAAAATTTTTAAAAACCTTGAAAATAATATAAGAGAAAAATGTTAAATAAATAAGATTTGGCATTATGAACATCTATCGTTAAAAATTTAAATGCTTGATATAATCATATAAATGAAAGAAAAACTATGAAAGAAATAAGTGATAGGAAAATAACCCTAAAATAGAATCTACAACTTGCTAGGATGCCCAATGGCTGCGGAAAAGGTCACGACTCGAGAACTAGAAGAAAAGGCATGCAAGAGCCAAAGGAACAATGCAAAAGAACAGAAGGATTTGGACGGCCACTGGCAATCAATGGTGCCTCAATCTTTGTTGCTCAAAAATTTGAAACACACTCTTTCTACCTTCAACTCAAAGATATTTGCATTCCAGAAATATGCTCATGATTCATTTGGAATGAATTAAAAAGTACCGCGATTTTGAACAGAGATCTCCATGCCTTTTGTTTTTCTTTGTTGTGATACCGTACTCTTTTATCAAAAAAATAACTCGAAACTTGAAAAACACTTTCCAAAAACCCTAAAAAATCCTTTTTCGAAAATATATTTTAATACAAAGCATACCTGACGTTTTATGGTACGAATAGTATGCAAACTTTTATGGATTTTACACAGAAGTTTGAAGTTCGCCAAAATTTGAATTCCATGCTTGAAATTCGGCAAACCCTATGGCATAGGTTTAGAGTCTTAGACGTTGCTTAGGTAGATGAAGTTTGGTACATGCATCTTTTTGCATGGTTGCATGGGTTTGTTATCAATTTTTATTCAATAAACTATGACAAATTGAGCTTGGCTAATAACAAAAAGATGTTTGCATTTTTCATTCTACCATTCAGTCGAGGAATGTAGTGAAATTCCCATTGACAGGCAAATTAGTTGTATTTTTCTCCAATACTACAATACAACATCATGAAATATTCAAGTGTCAAATTATTTGTAATAGAGACTATTTCTATTAAAAGATTTACTGCACATAATATTCACAATGAATGTTCCTGTTAATGGGTGAATAGTTCCTAAGTCAGTTAATTAATCTCATAGATACTTTAATGGTCCCCCTCTTCGCAAGGCTCTCTAAAGCTTAAGTTACTGAATCAGAATTGGGTACGAGCACAAGTACATGGATACAGTGCGCAAGTATGGCAATATTTTGTGTAAAGGTTGGGTACATTCTTGGTACGTCTACACAGAAAACATATCAAAATAATAAGTGTATGTATATATAAATAAATATAGGCAGCCTAACAAATTTAGTATATTAATAGTATATGTTTACTGTTTAACTATCTTCAAAAAAACTATATTAATAGCATACCATCTATATCATATTAGTATCTTTTTTCTAACCATATTTGAAATAGCATATCAATACCATACCGTCTATACCATATTAGTATGGAAACTAATATTGATAGGGATATTATTTATATATAGATAAAAACATAATATCTATAGTAACTAATATCTATACTATAATAAATACTTATAGTTTAATTCAATTCATAAAATGATAAAGCCTAACATTCAAACAATATTTAGTGCTGTAATATTTTGTTGGTTCAAACTAGAAATATCGACCAATACACAAAGCATGGTTCAAGCTTGAAATAACATCTAGCAGAGGAGTGTTCCAAATATTGATACGACTTCAAAAAGAAATTTTGGTCTCACTAGGACTAGTGTTCTTTTTCAAAATCGAGGGGGGCAGCTCACTAAAGGTGTTCATTACTTCCTCCAGGTGAAATCAAATAATGAGGTTGTGATTCATGACCTCTCCCTGGCTATTTTTGTTCAATGTCAGAAGCTAGTGATTGAAGGTGATTGATGAACATTGTTGGGCTTTGTCATGGCTCATGTCCCAATTGGCAACTTTGTAGCCTAATGGAAGCAGCCAAAGTATTGCGTACCCATTTTGAGTATGTTAACTTTTTTTCATTGTTACTGGAGTAATAATTGTGTTACTGATTTCCTTGCCAACTAGATATTTCATCAATCTCCCTAGTCTACTTTGCTTAGTGACTATATACTATATAGACATGTGGCATGGTTTGGAGGACTTTTTTTTATTACTTGTCGACTATGATTTTGTTTCTTTTCAACATCATCCACTGATATTGATAGCTTTCCCTCTCCAATATACTGAGATTAGAATGTGGTTATAAGATTGGTTTGTGATTAAACTGTTAATTGAGCTTGCTGCATGAGTTCTTTTCAATGCAGCTAGTTGAACTACTAACCAAAAGCAAAAACTCGCCAAGGCCTGAAAAAAAACTCGGGAAAAACTCGGCCAGTACTCGGCAACTTAAAAAATTGCTTAAATTTAATTAGAAATGCATTTTTTTTGCAAAATTTAGTGAGGAGATGCATCCAATGAGCCAATAAATGAGAACACAAAAGAAACAAGCTGAGTCTAGATATATTTGATTGATTTAAACGCAAATTGGGTTCAAAATGGCATCCTCTTATGGAATGTTGGTGGCTGATAGACTGAAACAAAATGAAATAGCAAATTGTTTTTCTAAAACTAAAATTGAATACCACATCAAAACATTTTACATCTTCCTCTTCTTAGCTCTAGTGAAAAATAGGGGAGAGATAGAACTAGAGGGTCTAGTCCTAGGAGTCTAATGTGCCTCCTCCACCTCGCCAAAATGAGGTTGAGCGTAGCACCCCTTGCAGGGGTCTGAGGGTGAGAGAGAGAGGTAGAGAGATAGTTCTAGATCTTAGGGGAGAGAGGAGAGAGTGAGATAGAGAGTGGTAGAGAGAGGGGATGAAGGAAGAGTGATAGGAAGATAGATAGGTCTAGAATTTGGGGTAGATAAAATGAGGTAGAGAGAGCGAGGAGTGCTGATAGGAGCCTATTGATTACTGAAATTTGACTGTCTGAAAATTAAAAGATCTTCTAAAACCTAAAATTTGCATTATAACTCCTACAAATCTGAAACCACTCTCAAACATCCTACCAATATAACATGAAATATAACTTAAAGTATAAGAAAGGAAAAAGACATTGAAATGTGACTTGTGCTGATAGGAGCCTACTGGTTACTAAAATTTGACTGTCTGAAAATTTTAAAAAATCTTGCATTATAACTCCTACAGATCTAAAACCACTCTCAAACATCCTGCCAATATATACATGAAATATAACTTGAAGTATAAGAAAGGAAAAAGACATTGAGAAATGTGACTTATGCTGATAGGAGCCTACTGGTTACTGAAATTTGACTAAGTCTGAAAAATTTTAAGATCTTCTAAAACCTAGAATTTGCATTATAACTCCTACAGATATGAAACCACTCTCAAACATCCTGCCAATATATACATGAAATATAACTTAAAGTATAAGTGTCACTTATACTTTAATATTATATTTCATATATATATTCTAATGAAAAGAATGAGAGTGACTTGAAAAAAAAATTAGACAATTTTTTGACATGTTTGGGTCTTTTTTTTATGCAGCCGAGATTTTTCCAAAGACTCGCTGAGTTTTTGTGAAAAACTCGCCAAAAAATCGGCGAGTTTTTGTGAGTTAAAGTCATAAATACTCATAGAGCAAAAAAAACTCGCGGAGCACTCCGCGAGTATTCCATCTATGCTTTAAATAATCCCATTAGTGGTGGCTTTTTTATGTTTTGACTGGCTCTTTACTGGTGTGGTGTTTGTTGGTGGTTTTTAGTTAAATGTGGCTTATTAGTGTTAGGTGCTTGGCACAGTAGCAAAAAAACAGAAGTGGCTGCAGCAAGCATGATACCTACCACCAACGGAAGATTATTGACCATCAAGTAAGGAAATTTTTCAATTGTCTAGATTTGATATCACTCAATCTGCTCAAGAGCGTCTAGGGGATGGATTATGAACATAATGGAGGGTTTATTCAATCTAGTGAAACTATTCTAGAAAAATTTCTAGATAATATTCAAAGAGAATTTTGGCAGAGGACATTTACATGTGGGTAGTGTTGGGCTTGGTCAAATCATATCATAGGAAGGATTTGGATGGTATGGTGGACTCGATGATGGCCTCATCAATCCCACCCAGAGTGGCTTGAGTTGTTTGACGGGCAAGGTTAGTTTTCTCTCTCAGCAGCTTGTGAAGGTTAATCAATCCCAGCCAATGTAACTTGAGTGGTTGAAGGGACTAGGTTATTTCTCTCTTGATAACTTAAGAAGGATAATTAATATGTTGAACGCCTTTACTCCTTTTGCCCAAAGATGAAATTTTATTTACCACAAGGGAATTCATAGAGTCCAATTCTTGGCTTTGGCTAATTAGAGTCACAAGCTTCTCAAATTGAACCGTACAAAAGCAAAGGATGGTCCTTTGAGGTCCTCTAACAAAGTGATGGTTAGTTTGGCATCTACAAATGAAGATGGGTGGCATGATGGAACAACCATCTCAAGTGATAATGGTTGGGGCTTGATGGTTCGGTTTCTTCAACCTCGTGTCTATGAAAATGTTTTAGTTGTTCAGTTCTCTTCTTTATCTGCTACTTCTATTTCTTACCTGGTGAGCTCTCATCTATAGTTTATCTATTGTATTGAGTCAATTTGCACTCTTTGGGTAGGGAACCTATAGGACCCTCAGAAATTTAATCAAAAACATTCGCAAGGTTAAATCACTAAATCCATAGTGTTATAATGTTGGATTGTGGTTGATGGGAAAGAAAAATCACCTATAGACCCAAACATGATAGAACCTAAGAAACTTGTTTAATCACCCACAAAACTGCATCAGTCAAATGCAAAATGGACTCATATTGCTAGCATAACCTTTGGTAGCCCCTCCATAACCTTAATAACCTCACATCAAAATATCTCAATCTTCCAAAGCATAAACTCCCTTACTAGGTTATGTACATGACACCATGTAATTAATAGCATATAAACATTTAAATGGCCGAGTAAAAATTATTCCCATCTTAAAAAACTTGTTGCTTTAATAGCATACAATAAATGCTTTAAGCTTCTCCAAGCCCAAAACAATGCAAGCACAATGAATTGTAGAAGATAGCTGGTTTAGATACAAGTAAAAATCCACATATAGTGGATGGTATGTAGATTTTAAAGCTCTGTGTTGGATGACAATAAAAGGACAAAAAAAAATTCCTTAGAAAATAGAGGTATTAAAGATGTTAAATCCAATTTTATTCAACAATGTGCAAAAGGCATGAGAAGATGATTCCAAACAACAGAAAAAAATTCTCACAACATTTTAAGGCATGAATCTCTAAAGAAATATACTAGTACAAGGACAATTTTCTTGATGATTGGACATTCAAGGAATCGTAGGTTTGTAATGCAAGAGACTCCAATAAGAAGCCACTTTGCAAGCCAAGAGTGTATTGCAGTGGGGCCACCAAAAATGCAGGTATGGTTCAAGACCACCTAAAAGGTTTCAATGATTCAAGAGTTATGGGTTTGCATATTGACAGATGATCTTGAGCACAATGCAGAAAAGATGACCATCATTAAGAAAAAAACAAACAGAAAAATATAATTGCAAAACATGCTGTTTATAACAGAAAATAGTCTAACCTGGCCTTCAGAAGCATTTCCTCCAACATCGAGAAAGTTGGCAGGAGTTCCTCCATGTAGTTTTATGATATCCATTGTAGCCATTGCCAAGCCAGCACCATTAACCATGCAACCAATTTCTCCATCCAATCCAATATAGTTTAAGTCAGCTTCAGCTGCTGCAACCTTCAGAAAATGAATACTGATAAATATTTGTATCACAGAGTAGCAGGTCATATTTTTCACATCATTATCCAGCATGAACAATTTCTCTAACAATACAGAATAAAAATGTGGAATTCGACTCCAAAACACCAGTACCAAAATCAATTCAATAATCATAATAAAGGCATTATCTGTTTTAAAGATTTAAGGAATTAAAAAACTTCTCTTAAAATCAGAAACAAAATTAAAGCACTGTAGTTTCTCAGACCACACAAAAAATATGATGGGCAGAAAAGCTCCATAACAAAGCACAGGTGGTCAAATCAGTTATAAAATTGCAGGCAAGGTATCAATTACTTAAAAGATTTAAGAGACTGGTAAGCTTCTCCTAAAATCTTGAATAAAATCAAAACAATCCATTTCCCACATTTATGTTCAATTCCTGCATAAAAAAGACAGACTGAGGACAAATATTAATACCTCTCTTGGATCCTCTTGAGACTTATCACGGAGCTCAAAAATTTCTTTTTGACGATATGCAGCATTATCATCAAAATTCAGTTTTGCATCTGCAGCAACCAATTGGCCATCTGTAGTCTCTGCAATAGGATTGATCTGCTTGGACACCAGATGCAGAAATTAGAATAATCCTAGATTGTTCCAGTATAGCTACACAATCACATTCATCTCGCCACAAAACAGATTTACTGGGTATGTATCCATATCTACCCAATTATCATAAATTTCTGATGATATTCTCTTGTATGTATATAAAAATCTGCACCTGCAATTTTTGAGGGTCTACACCTTTACACTGTGCAACCCAAGCCCCTCTAGCCTTTGTTCATTATAAACAGAGGCAAGAGTGACAATAAGGATGAAACAAACATGCAAGGTTGAAATGTCCAAAGGAAACAAAGATGCATTACTTTCAAACTAATAAGCCTTCTTAAGTGCAAGGAACATGAATGCAAGTGTAGGCACCTCAAGAAGTGTACAGTCCGCTTCACAGAACAGCTTGTACAGCTTTTTGACCTGATCTATTGATGCATTTCTATCAGCAAGTGTAGGAGCCAAGCCATCTACAACTTTTGCAGCATCTTCATCTGTGATCCCTTTGTAAATGTCAATAGGGACCTGTTATTGCATTCAAAAGATGAGTTGTTTTTAATCGAAAAGTCTAAATCACTTAGAAAATAAAATTAAAGATAGTTTGAAGAAAATCCTTATGTAAATTTCTAATGACATCATTTGATATTTATGAACCACACAAGTTCCAAAATTATCAGAAATTCAAAACATATATTCACACAAGACATACCACATGATCTGTTAAAAACTTATATGAAAGTAAGTCAAAGAACGGTAACAACACAAGCACAATATTAGAACTTTTTAAAGAATATCATTTTAACATATGTTGCCATTACAAGGTTTTATAATTGATAAGAAAGGAAGTAAACTATTATCCTAATCTGAAAGCAAAATAAGCGCAAGAAATCTACTCCGCTAAATACTTTCTCAATAAAAAGCACTTCATCTGGCCTGATTCAGAACTAAAAATTAAAGCAGCACCCTTAGAAGATTTAAAAGTTTTACATATAGGGATTTGCAGAAGGATCATTAGTAGCTCTCAAAAGATGCCATTGCCAGTTAGAAATATTCTAGAATTCAACAAGAGCCAAACAAAACAGTAGCAACATAACACAAATGCATAATTATATTCTACAGATTCTGAATCTAGAGAGTTTAACTCAATTCAAATCCCTTCAGGATTTTGCATTGCCTAAGCTATAAGCTATGGTGTAAGGTTGAGACCTGCAAGCTTTGAATACAAGAGAAAAGAATACAAGTTTTAAGAAAGCTTCAAATGGCACTGTGAAAAATACACCAAATTTTATAGAATAAAAACAAAATTTTAGATTATAAAGTAAAAGAAGTAACCTTAATAATCATGTCAGGATACTTTTCTGCAAGGTCTTCAATGCTGGTACCACCCTTTTTGCAAGCAATTATGACCTGTGTAAACATTGCTCCTCAGTATTCTTTGCAATTGGCAATGAAAAATGAAACAAATGCATTTAATACATATTGTAATCAAAACAACCATCCTTAGAATCAAAATTTAGAATAATCAAATATGGATTCACAAACAAAATTTCAATTAAGACATACAAAGAAAGAATGGGTACAGTTGCAGTAAGATGCACATTCAAGTTGCCACTACAATTGCCGAGTGCTCAAGCACTCATGAATTAAACAAGGCTTGTTACAAAAAAAAAAGCAGAACCAACATCCTTAGGAACTTGGCCAAACTTTAAAAAAAAATTGAAAATTTGAGAGTACTCATTTAACTTACCTAAACTAACAGAATTGTACAGAATGACTAGGTTGTATATGAGATAAATCAAAAAGCTTAAAAAGACGAAAGAAGAGGAGCACTTGATTGAATTGATTTATTCAACAATATACTGCTGGTAAAAGATGAACTGTTAATACCTCTGAAAAAGGCCTGCTGCATGCAACAATACCATTCTTTGGCAAATTTGGTGAAGATACTGGAATATCATTGCATGACAAAATAGATGAAAAAAGTTGACATTTACATTTTTTTAGATAAAAAGAGAATTGAAAGAGACTCTGGGAACTCCTGTATGCACCATGAAACAGCTGCAAATGTACCGGCAACGAGTGAGAAATCTTAGAAACAGGGAGGGTTTCCTGGAAGCGTATTTGCATGTTTGGGATGATTCCAGGAATTCCTGATGATCTTATCATTTTTGAGATGTTAATGGGATTTCTGTTTCAATTTCAGAATCAGAAAGAGAAAAATGGGGACTAATATTATGTTTCTTGCAAATTAGGGTATAACCTGTTAGATTAGTTGTTTTAGAGGTGGGAATGTAAATGTTGTCCATGTTGTGACCTATAAGGCTTCCAATTTGTTACTACTGAAAGGAATGTCATGAATAAGCACCCAACAATTTAGTGGATGCATGGGGCTATACAAACAATAGACTACATTCTAGAGACCCACGTCAATAGATTTGTGTTCATGAACAGATTTGTTGTTTGATCAAAAATTAATTTTTGAGCTCCTGCAATGTCTGATGAACTACGACAAACATTTTTGCCAAGCAAAAAATCTCGAGGCATTTTCATGATTTTCCATAATCTTTCCTACTTCACCAAGAAAAACAAACTCCACTCATTATGCACTCCTTTAGGTAGGATCACCAATATCTGTATCACGTGGAACTAGGAGCATCAGCACCACAAAGGGTTTGCATTCATGCAGCAAAGATGCAGAGAAAGCTATTGAAGAAGTCAACATAGAAAATGTGGACAGCAGGCAGATTGCTATTGACTATGTCACACCAAGCCCTATGCGCTTTGTCATGATTAATTCCTAGCTTACTCTTCCTCGACATCATAGCACTCAACGTGACTCAGACCCATTCCAATGGCAAGGACCTTTGATGCAATAGCATCCAAGTTGACAAGCAATCTTGCATCTCAAAAATATTTGCAAGTTTTGCAGTTTTGGCTTGAAATTTTTGCTTGTACTCTTGTTGTTCATGAGTTTCAAGTTTTGCAATCAATGACCCAACTAATAGAAGGCATCACAATGTCTTTTTGCCCTCTTTGTAAATCATTTGTATCCATTAGATTTTGTCAATTTTTATAGCATAAAGTTCAAAGAATGCTACACAAGAAGTCCACCAAACGTTGGACTATCTTGCATCCACAACTAATCCTATTGTTTTGCATACCTTTGCATTACATGTGATCATGCAAACAATATTTTCCATCACCATTAGTTCAATTATCCCAATTAAGATATTGATGATAACTTGGGTAAATTTAGCTTTACCCTTCCATTCAACCATTTTCAAAAACATTGCACCCTTTGGGCTCATTACAATCACAATGAGCAATGGTCTATTTCTAACATTCTTTCATCCATCACAGATGATAGATATTCCTAATATATTCACTGCAAAGTTTGAATCATCTACGATAATCTATCAATAATGAATCTTTTTTTAGCCAAAACAGTGGTCCAAACCTTCTCATGGTCTATAGACTTTAGCATTATTTTGGCACCTCATTGATTAAATGTAATACAAATTGCAAAAAATACAAAGACTGCACCACATTATGATTAAATGTAATACAATTTGCAAAAAATCAATAATCAATGTTCTAGTCTATATCCACTTGACCCTACAAATTAAATGAGTTTTTGAAGATTCCGAATTGCTCCTGCTCCTTTTATCACTTGTAGATGAGCCTAGTTGTGGATGCAATGATGGAATCTATTTAGAGTTCCTTGATGAAGCCTTCTAAAAGTAGTTGGCCTTTATTTTTTATGCTCAAACAATAATATTAATTTCTTTCTCTCTAATATTTGCAATTTTTGTAGGTCATAACCCCTTCCTCCTTCAGCCATCAACATATAGACCAAGAGATTCAAAACCCTATCCCTATTTTGTGGCAAAGGTGCCCATGAGCCTTGAGATATGAAGCTTTGTACTCCTTTAGGCACTCCAAAAATGTTCATTTATAACCTCCAACACCTTGAATTCGTCAAAAACGGTGACATATTTCCGCAACAAACATGTAGCATTGAGTTTGATCCACTTGATATTCTCTTCACTAACATTGGACGATGATGATGCCATGATTAATTATACTATAATAATTAAAGTTTTGATATAACATAAATAATTATAAATTGAATTAACTCTAATAATTTATATTTATTATTATTATAATTTCACAACTACTAAACCAAGGATACCCGGGGACACGATGTTGGGTGAAACAAGTGAGTTTCGGGGACGGGTACTTGTTCGGGGACAAGGGGGCGTTGGAAAATGTTTCCTTGGCATTTCAAGTTCACTGCGAAAAATGGGAAACGTCTCTAGTCTGCAGGGATGGCTGGCCATCCCCCTCCTTCCCCCGGACATGTGAACTTTTTATTAAAAAGAAAATGCCAAAACTACAAAAAAAATGCATCCTTTCTTATTCATTAAGTAGGCCCCACACCTGCAGCTCGCCCTAAATGAGCAAAAAGATCTAATTTTTCCATTGTGTTGTCAATTTGTTGAGGAGAGCAAAAAAGGAGAAAGAAGCAGCAGTTGCAAGAGAGAAAAAAGAGAGGAAACAGCAGGGTTTGAAGGAGCATTTTGAAGCATTGAGACAACTCCAAGTAAGTCCATTGTTCCATTTTTTGTTTTTTCGTTTCAAAATTTTTTAGAGTTTGAAGAAGAAATGTCCATCAAATGTCTGATTTTTATTTTTTTTCCTCATATTTCAGTTCTCTAAACATGCATTACAGTGATTACACTCATAAAACATGGCTAGCAACAGTGATGATGAAAGTATTGACCAAGAAGAAGTTAGAAGTGAAATAAATATAACTAGAGGTGGGAGAGAGGGTGTTGGGGGTGAAGCACAACCACAAAACAGATTTGAGTGTCCTTGGCTACCTTAAAACCCTATGCACAAGGCCCTTTTAACCCCCAAAAACCTCTTCTTTGCCGTGTTCATCCCATAGATGTCAAAAAGAAACACTCAAGAGGGAGTAGGGTATGGTTAAGTCACATATGCAATACTGATTTTAGAGGGAGCTACACAAAGGTGTGGTCTCATATCTTGGGTGTTTCGGGCAACCGAGTTAAATTTTGTAAAGAATTAAAGGAGCATGAGAAGATAGAGTGTTACAGATTACATATGGAGGCAGAAAACAAGTGTAAAACTAGAAATGTGCCAATGCCAATGCAATTTCCTTCACAACCATCTACTTTCAGCCTATGTCATCCAGTGGTAGTGCTATTCATACTATGGATGCCAAAAAAGGAAAGAGGAAGCCTAGTGATAGTGCACAGCAAGGGTCAGTTTCAAATATGTTCAATGTGCAAGCACGGGAAATGACAGAGACTTCCATTGGTGAATTTTTTTATGCCCATGCCATCCCATTTCATGTGGCCCATTCTTATTTCACAAATATAACTAATGTTGGTTCCTCTTTTGTACCCCCTGGAGATCATAAATTACACACTACCATCCTTACAAAGATTATTCTAAGGTAAGTTTGGTGATGGAGGCCATGAGGAGTACTTGGATAAGCACAGGTTGTTCTATTGTGACGGATGGGTGGACCGGTATTAGATATCAACCACTCATCAACATCATAGTCCCATGCACAACTGGCTCTTATTTTCTTAGAGCCATTGATTGTTCAAGGAAACACAAGGATGCAGACTTCTAGTTTAGCATTTTGAGAGAGGCCATAGAGGAGGTTGCGGCCTCAAATATTGTTAAGGTGATCACTGATTCAGCACATGTGCAAGTTGGCTGGCTCAATGATGTAGGGTGCTTGCAAGCACATCTTTTGGACTCCTTCTTGTGTTCATGTTCAGAAGGACATAGGGAAATTAGATTGGGTAAAGGAAGTGGTGACACAAGCTAGAAACATTCAAATATTCATTTGCAACCACCATACCTCACTTGCTCTCTTTAGGACTTTTTCAAAAAAGGAAATTCTCAAACCTGTGGAAACAAGATATGCCAGTTACTTCATTTTGTTAGAGAGGATGATTGAGGTGAATGATGCTCTACAATCGATGGTGGTGAATACAGAGTGTGGAATAAATGGCCTAATGCAAGCACTGCTTAAGGAAAAGTCATCAAACAAAGGATCCTTAATGATGATTGGTGGACCACTATGAGGTAAAACATTGCTGATTTTCATATTTTATTAAAAAAAATCTAATTTTTTTATATTTTAGTTTTATAGTTGAATCTTTCAAAGTTTCTAAGTTTCCTAGTTGTCAATTAACTTACTCTTATTCTTTAATCTTATCCTTATTTGAAAAATTTTTTAACACTTTGCAGATATGTTTGCTCTATCATCTTGCTTGTTGTAGATGTCATCAAATATGTTGATACGGACTCTTCTAATCTTGGAGAGATATATGAGATTTTTGACAGCATGATTCAAAACATGAAGTAATTTTGGCTAAGGATCAACAATTGGACTTATATGAGGAGTATATTAAGCCCATTGTCATATGGAGGTGGAACACTATGAACACTCCACATGAGAGCCTTTTGCACTAAATCCAAAATGGTATGAGCCTAGGGATGGAAGGTGCCCTCCTTTTGATGATACCGAGGTGAGAAGTGGGTTCATGTAGACACTTCAAAAGATGCATTCACTTGAGCAAGCCGGTATACTTCACGAACAATGGGTTGCCTTCTCAAATCTTGATGGTCCTCTCTTCAACATACCAAAAGCGAGGGTGGATGGAGCAATAATGACACAAAGAAACCCTATTGGATGGTGGCAATGGCATGGGGCAAATGCACCAGAGTTGAGGATGCTTTCCATTCGCCTACTTTCACAAGTTGCTAGTTCCTCTACTACAGAGAGGAATTGGTCTACATATAGCTTTATCCACTCCAAGAGGAATAGGCTTATCTCTAGACAAGCGGAGAAGTTAGTCGTTGTGCATAGTGCTCTACGACTTAGGATCGTCAGGCTCCAGAGTATCGACAAAGTCCGGCTTTACGATGGGATATTAATCTCAAAGATGCCACCCAGGTTGATGAGGACAAGGCACATGAGGGATTGGTTGGGGTTCCGTTGGACGATGCAACCTTTGAGGTTGAGGTTGATAATGGCTTTTGATAAAGATTAGGGGCAGCAGCAAACTTTCTTTGTTTTACTTTTGACCCTTGAGTCTCTTGACTCTTTTAAGACTTTTTCATGTTTTGATTTATGCTATTTTTCATTTTGTTCAAACTTGCAGCCTTTGGGCATTTTGATATTCATATAATTATATGCATATTGACACGGATTATTGAGTCTAGATTCAATGGAGTATATTTATGAATGTATGAAATTAGAATT
This sequence comes from Cryptomeria japonica, assembly GCF_030272615.1. Classification (NCBI taxonomy): domain Eukaryota; kingdom Viridiplantae; phylum Streptophyta; class Pinopsida; order Cupressales; family Cupressaceae; genus Cryptomeria; species Cryptomeria japonica. The sequence continues at coordinate 282,180,774 of NC_081412.1, forward strand.
TGAAGGCAATTTGAATTAACTATAGTTACATAGTATATTAAGTTACAATAAACTTGTAATTTTCAATGTCAACATATGAATATATTTAAATTTTGAAATTTCCTATTTTTTATATAGTCCTCCCCTCTGATGTCCCCTTAGTCCCCTAAAATGGCAAAAAAAAATCCATCCTGAAAACTCGGGGTAACATAGGAATAAACTAAATATAAATTTAAAAAGATATTAAAATTTAAATATTATTTATTATTTAATGTTTATTATTTTGGATTTTACTATTATTTATTATTTATTTAATTTATTTGTTTACATAAAATTAAATGTATTAAAATTTAAATAATAAAAATCAAATCAAATACTATACAATATCTAATAGATGTTGGATTGAAAAATTGCCATTAGGTTTTAAATTTCATTACAAAATTATATATTAGATGATGTATTTGATGTAAATGTGGACATCTTTGTTTAATCCAAAGGCATGCATTTACAAAAAAGCACAAAAGGTAGATGATTTATTTTATGCGAAGGTGGGGAAAGGACATGGCAGCAACAAACATATCATATATAGCAATATGTTAAGGATTGCTGCAATCACATTCACAAGAATATGCCATTCATACTCATTGAAAAGAGAAGGAAAACAAAAGCATTTGTTTAACTCTATTCATGTTATTCAATCTCTACTTACCCCTCTAGTTGTGCCATTCAACTTTTGCTCATGCTTCTCAGCATCTTTGCATACTCATGGGACTATGGTTCATTTGTCTTCTCGCAACCATATTTATGCAAAAAAGTAGGGTTTTTTACATTTGATGGTTTGGATTTTTAATTTTTTAAATCTTCACCTTGATATGACACATATAACCATGTTGTCAAAACCACACATATTTGGTGCAGCAAAAAATTGTTCTCATTTTGGTACAAGCAAGCATGATAACCAAGTTGTATCTAGGTTGTATTGAACCCATATAAGTACCAGGTATGTAGATATGCATACAAGGGGAGGGAAAGTGGCATATCCAGAAACCCTAATTAAACCATCATATCCCTTCTCCTCACTACAAGCCACGTATGTGAATGATACAACTCACAAAACAACCTAACTAATATAGGCTTCAATAATATTTATTTAAATCTATCACTCATAGTTGGCAAACTCAATGAGTTTGACAAAAAAAACACTTGCCAAAAGCATTAAAAATGCAAAACATGAAAAAAGGCAAAAAATACATAAAATTTAGTCAAAATACTCACAATTTTTCCCTATAAATGCATGAAGAACACTTCCTTACACAACAATTGGAGAGCATATATTCTTCACAAAAATGTGTCAAATACCTAATTTCTTCGTTAAGTGATCTCTTCTTATATTAGAAATTTGATTACAATGAGGGGATTTGGGAGTGGATACCAGAATCGACAACTTAGACAATTATCTTTATCACTATCATAATATCATTGATCAATGATAAAATATCATACTATCGAAATCAAAGATTCAAATGACAGTATTATTATGAAATAAAATACAACCTTCAATGTTGCATAAGAAAGGTAGACAACAAATCGGAGGTCATTAATTTGATTAAGTCAAAGCCACAAACACATCCTTCAATGTCGAGTGAGAGCTAAAAAGGAAAGCCAAGATTAGAACATTAGAACCTTTCCCCAAGTTTTCACTAGACTAGGGAGGCGGAAGATGTCAAATGTTGTAACATGCAATTTTTAAGAATTATGATGATGATTTTCAAAAGCAATCATTATAAATTCATAATAGTTGCCAGCTAACTACTGTCTCAAGATTTTATATGATGATGTGATTTTGTACTCAAAAAATGATAATTGATTGTTCGATAATTAGTAATTACAAAAGGAGACAAAAGCTCGTTAAAAAGAGATTATAAGAGCTCCTTATAAAGAGATTATAAGAGGATCTTTCAATAACGGAAACGATCAAGAATAGAAACACGAAACATAGAAAGGAAACATCCTAAAACTAACTAAAGACGAAAAACATAAATGGAAGTTTCTAAATACTAACTAAATGACTAAGATAACCGTTATACAACGTTATGGGGAGACGGGGGTACTTGGAAACGTGTTGATGTGTTTTTCATGCACATGCGAACACAGAATAAAATACCAAGGTATCTTATCCTCTCTTGAACAAAGCTTCCCTGAATGCTGAAGATCTCGCAGAAGGATCAATTGGAGTAGCTCCAAGGTTCTTGTATGTAGGATCTCTACTTGTGGATAAGCTCTTGCGGTATGATGTGATTTGCTGGAATCACAAGGGGACTTGCGTTGATGACCTAAGCATCTGATTTACTTTGGATATCACTGGAACATGGGTCTTTACTGATCCTTGATTTTTTTTTAAAAAGGAAAAAAGGATAAGGGTTGGAGAGGAATCTAATTCTAATGCTAAGAATGTAGGAGCAATGGATGACCTTTGATGAAACTCTAACTAAGTCTTGCTTTGACATGCTATGATCATCTCCACAAGGTTAGTGCGATCTTCTAAGGATAGCTTTATGATGTTCAGATCACCGCTACAAGCATAGACACCGTCAGGTTGATGCATATCAATGAAGAAGCGATAATTGAAGTTAAGCTTAAGTTGAATGATTCTAGTTGACTACGCAAGGCAAGTTTGCAATCAACAAACCGCTAGTAGTATGGATATACAAATTTCACCATTGATCATACAAATTCCTTCCATTCATCTAATAACATGAAATTAAATTTGAGAAGTATAGAGACCATGCAAATTATCGAATCAACACATAGAATTCACCATTTCTTCAATGAAGTTTACATGTCTTTTGCAACAATGTCTTGACAACAATCTTTGCCTTCTCTTTCTACTCTACCCTAAAAGCTAATTGCTCTTGAACTACCACTACTGATTATTGACTATCTCTAACTATTCCCCCGACTATTAACCTTTACAAATGAAGAGCCAGGGCTTTATATAGAGAGCCCTTTACAAATTGATGGCTCTGATTGACTTAGAATCAATGGCTAGGATTACAAGATAGAAACCCTAATTAGGGTTTGTTATAACAAACTTCCTTAGCCAATCAGAAAATTACATTCACTGGGTGTGGACCAATAGGAAGTAGGGGTAGGTACACCGAAGTTTGTGCAATCCCTGATAAATTAGGTACATTGAATCTAGACATGCTAAGGTGGACCAATCCGACTGGAGGAAAAGTGACTGGGATGCCACCTTGTCTGACGTTTGTATCTTGGTTGATCCTTCTTTGTCCTTGATGCGATGAATGATGCACTACTTGATTCTCTATGTGCTTGATGAGGCTTCCTTACTGTCAAGTTCTTCTTTCTCTGGTAGCATACCTCGCCTTGAAGTGTTGGTAAGGTCATTCTTCTCTTGTCATCATGTGGTTTCTTCATGTGGTAGAATGAGGTCTTGAAGCTAGCTTGCAATTCCTCGAACACTTGAAGTCTTCCAATGCTTTAGAAGCACCTTGAGTCCTCCTCCATGCCTTTGAAGTGTCCTTGATAATGATGAGACTTGAAGAGGTCGTCCTTGTCCTGGCCTGGACTCCCTCGAACTTGATTTTGTTGGTCTACAAAACAAACAAAAGATGATTAAGTATACATAATATATTCATTCTAACATAGCATTTCTTACCTTAAATCATCAACAAGAAGACATTAAAATGAAGTTCGCTCAAGATCCTCCCCAGGGACAGGCCCTATAAGAATTTCGCTCTGGAGCGAAATTTGCATTTTAGCTCAAATTTCATTATCTCCTTGCCTTGAACTTCTTTTGACCATTGAATCACTTTCTCCTGAAGACATCATTGATTTGACCTCCAAAAAGACCAAAAAAGAGGATTTTGGTTTGGACCTTGGCCAAGGACAGGACCTATAAGGAATTTCGCTCTGGACCCTTTGGAAGGGTCAGGAGCAAAATTCATGTCTTGAGCTCATTTCTTCATTTTTTCAACTCCAATCCACCTCAAAAGGCAAGGAAACATCACTTCACTTCCATCCACGCCATAAGAACCAAGGTCTTGACCTCATCTAAGGGGGAAATAGGTGTTTTCAAGAATTTCACTCTGGACCCTTTGGAAGGGTCAAGAGAAAAATTCATAATTTAGGACAAAATCCTTCACTCCTCCACTTCTAATCACTTCCTAAGGCAAAAACATGTCAATCCACTTCCAAATATGCCCAAGGAACTAAGATGTTGACCAAAACAAGGAAGGAAATGAGGTTTATGGAGACTTTCGCTCTGGACCCTTTGGAAGGGTCAGGAGAAAAATTCACAATCTTGGACAAAATCCTCACTTTTCAATGTTTTCAATCACTTCCTAAGGCAAGAACATGTCAAAACCTTCCCAACATGCCTTAGAAACTAAGATCTTGGTCTAATCAAGGAAGAAATGGGTGTCTTCTAGGAATTTCACTCTGGACCCTTTGGAAGGGTCAGGAGCAAAATTCACAAATTAGGTTGATTTCACACTCCATTGCCTCAATTTGCCTTTAAGTTTGATCAAACTCACCTCTCCTTGCCACCATCAAGTCCATTTACCATCTACTTAGCTCAAAATCTTCACTTTTCAATGCCTTGGGCAAAATAGAGGGTCAAATGAGGATTTCGCTCTCGACCCTTTGGAAGGGTCAGGAGCGAAATTCTCATTCTAGGTTGATTTTCACCATTTCGTCGCCTCAAACCTCTTCTCAAAGGCAAATATGCATCAAAGCCTTCCCAACACGCGTTAGAAGTCAACAAATTTGGTCATATTAAAGAGAAAAATAGAGGAAAAGTGGATTTTGCTCTGGACCCTTTGGAAGGATCGGGAGCGAAATTCTCATTTTGAGCTAATTTCTCACTTCCCTTCTCCTTCTCATGCCTTGGACATACTTTGTTAGGCTTCCTTCCATCATGATCAAGTGAATTTGCTCCTCAAGTTGGCATCTAGTTCAAGATTTTGTGAAGAAATAGGGTCTTATATGAATTTCGCTCTGGACCCTTTGGATGGGTCAGGAGCAAAATTTACATTTTGGGTTGATTTCTGACTCCATTTCCCACATTTCTTCATTCAAACAAGTGAATTGCCTTCAATAATACCTGGGACATGGATTAGCTCATGACTTTGGGCAATGTAGAGTGTCTTATAGAGGAATTCGCTCTGGACCCTTTGGAAGGGTCAGGAGCGAAATTCCCATTCTTGGCTCAATTTACCTTGAATTGGACTTCACTTTGCCCTAGACTCAACCTTTTGATGTAGTTCCTTTCATATCTTTGCAAATTCTCTCAACCACTCACTGACTTGGGCGAAATCTCAGGTCCTTTGTGAAATTTCGCTCTGGACCCTTTGGAAGGGTCAGGAGTGAAATTCTTGATTAGCTCAAATTTCTTGACCTTTTCATCAAATCATCAGGTCTAGACTTGTCCAAGGCGTCTCCAAAGGACAAATAGGTCAACTTCCCATGAAATCATGCCTAGGACTTCATCTTTCACCTATTGGATCAATCTTAAACCCTCACAGATGATACTGACTCACAAAACTTCACTGAGTTCCTCAAACTCAGGCTAGCCACACCTAGAAATAAGAGCAAAACTTGACCTGGGGAAGGCTTTCAAAGAAACACTGACCTGAAGCATCCACTAACCCACCCTAGCTCAAGCAAAGCCTGCTATCTTAGTGATCCCTCTGGCAACACCTAAAATGCAAAGGCTAACAGACAAGGACCCTAAAAGACCTAAAAAGCAAACCCTAGAAAGCAAAAAGCAGGGGTCCCCATTTGCAATGGGGCGATGTGTGAATAAGTCACAACAAGACGTTGGGGACTAGTACGGATATTGGTATGGCTAATTTTCAAAAATAGGAGACCCGCCAAAATTTTTCATAAAAAATCGTAAAAGAATTCTGGAAATAAATTCCAAGTAAATGCCCACAAATTTATTTTTTTAGATTCGTCAAAAAGACTTAACCCACTTTGATACCATGAAATGATAATTGATTGTTCAATAATTACAAAAGGAGACAAAATCTCCTTAAATAGAGATTACAAGAGGTTCTTTCCATAATGGAGATGATTGAGAATAGAAACATGAAAGACGGAAGGGAAACTTCCTAAAACTAACTAAAGACGAAAGACATAAAAGGAAGTTTCTAAATACTAACTAAATGGCTAAGATGACTATCATATCAATATTACACTATTATTTTAGTACTCAATTTATATTCAAATGAATCAAATTTAATAGAAAAGACTTTTGTACTCATTCATGGACCCCTTGGATATATTTTGTCTTTGAACTTTGCAAAAAATGATTGTTGTTAGAGAAATTTTAGCAACTTTTTCGGAGTCTACCAGCTATGCTACAACTTCCTAAATCCTCATTAATATTTATTTATCACACCAAAATGTTATGAAGAGATATTTATTTCTAACAATTGTGACTTAAACACATTAGCCTCAGAAACACATGATCTAGTGGTCATTTCATTGAAAAGTTCATACTAATAGTCGAAATACACATCCTATAAAATTTCATACAAATCATCTAGTAATAAATATTTAAATTTCTACTATGGCTTCATGAATCACTCTAACAAACATCAATTTTAACTCACTTCAACAACTGATTCAAAGCCACAGTGAACATATTCTAAAACTCGACGGGATAAAGAAAATGTACGAGTCATGACTACAAAACCTATGTTCCCCCTTGCTACGACATAATGTTTATCCTCATTAGAATTAAGAGAGACAAATAAACATTATTCCTTTCGGTATCATTTTCCATTTCCTATTTCAACCGGAAGAGGATCCAACAACCTTTTAAGGATTTCAAACTATGTCTCTTACTGGTTGTGCATGTCAAACACATCTAATTCTAATATGACAAGTAGTATGTTCCCATAAAAAGTCTCCACTGTAGAATAAGTATAGACTCTCTAAATCATAATGTTCTTAATTTCTCAGATGCAAGTTCTGGCGCATAAAACATACATACTCTTCCATCATCTCAACAATATGCACAAATACAACCATGATAGAAACTGAATAAATAGTGGCCCAAAGTAAACATGCCTCAAATAACAGCAAACAGATCCAAGAACCAAATTAAATAATGCAAATCCTTATATATCTACATGTACGATTGATTTTGACACTATTAAATATATTAAAATATATTTACAGAACACAAGATTATATTGCTGCAAAAAGAATAATATCGCATCCTCACACACAAATCCATGGTTGGGAATGACAAAGAAAAGAAACTTACAGGACCAGCAGTTACACGATCAAGGGTAATAGCAAAGTACATTTCATTAGCAAGAGAGAGCTTCTGGCACAAGTACACCTGAAAGCCAGATAATGCATGTTACTCTATCACTTCTGTTTAAAATACAATGAACGCAATAGAAAAATTTACCAAACCAAAATAGCATCATCTACAAAGGAGATCACTGATAAGAAAAGGGATATGGGATGATAAAAATGTATGAAATGCAAACTAAAGAAATATGAAACCATTTAAAATTTTGAAAATTTATTACTAAATCACAATATACAGATCACGTTTTAATATTTTATTAAACGCTTAAATGTCAAGAGTACAAACAGCTAACCAAGTTCCTACCTTACAAATAAAAACCTAATATATACATGATTGTATGATGTATCAACTGCTTGTGGAAAATCATAATCAAACTCTTCTGAAACATATCATTTTCATTTTGGCTCATCCAAGTTTATAGGCAGTAATAACAAGAGGGCAGTGCACATGAAACCTTGTGATACCAGTATTGCCTTCACATGCATGCATACATGTGCAAGTACAAAGTGTGTGTGGTTATCAGCAGCCATTGTGTATGTGTAATTATGTGCATCCATATGCAGAAATATGCATGTGCAAATGTGCACATGCATGTTTGCAAACATGCACACACTAGATCAGTAGGTCAAACTGTGGTACTGCTTTGCAACAAGAGAACATTGCAAACAACTAGTGCAATGTCACAAAATTAAAAATACTAATGTACAGCTTGCACTAAAACTTCAATATACAACAAGTCCAAAGCTTTTGAGCTTTGTTCCTTTTTACTCTAGTTGCATTCTTGTTTTGTCTGTCATTATGTAACGTCCCCATTAGTTCTGCAAGCATTGGTCAGTTTTCAAGGTTTTCCATCGGTTTCCAGATGCACTGCAAGAGTTCCAATGTTCTTGGTGAGCTCAGTAAATCAATTTCAGTGGGTTGTGACAGCAGTTGCTATTTATAGCAAGTGTTTGCACAGCACCTATCTTTCTAGGTTTTTCTAGGTTTGTTCTCTTTGGTCCTTAGAGAACACTGCTATTTATAGTAAATGCTTGCATGGCACCAATCTTTCTAGGTTTTTATGGGTTTATTATCTTTAGTTCTCAAAGAACAATGCTATTTATAGTATGTTCGTGTCAGCATCAGTTATCGCCTTTCAACTTCAATTATGTTCCAACAGGATCAAATTTCTACTTCTGGTGTCTTGGCGAAATTCGTAAGGTGGTGAAATTATATTAAATATTTTCACTGTTTAAAAAAGTGACTATATAATATTTAACTAAGTGTTAATATTTTGAAAAGTTATGTCCCCAAGTTGGACACTTAGGCTATGGGCAACAAAAGTTGTTTTTAAAAAAAGGTTTTTATGGGGGCCTTTTCAAGGAAATAAAATATTCAAATATTTTAAATGGCCTCATTTTTCTCTCCAAACTCTATATGTTGGAGTTTAAACTATCATTTCTACATTTTGAGTTTGCACACATACAAAGATGATGTTGAAATGAGCTTTGGAGTTCTTCTTGGAGTTGTTGGGAAAGAAACCCTCTAAATTTTGTCTAGTTTCAATGGTGAAAGACCCTTTTCAAGGAAATAAAATATTCAAATATTTGAAATGCCCTAATTTTTCTCTCCAAACTCTATATGTTGGAGATTAAACTATCATTTCTACATTTTGAGTTTGCACACATACAAAGATGTTGTTGAAATGAGCTTTGGATTTCTTCTTGGAGTTGTTGGGAAAGAAACCCTCTAAATTTTGTCTAGTTTCAATGGTGAAAGACCCTTTTCAAGGAAATAAAATATTCAAATATTTGAAATGCCCTGATTTTTTCTCTCCAAACTCTATATGTTGGAGTTTAAACTATCATTTCTACATTTTGAGTTTGCACACATATAAAGATGTTGTTAAAATGAGCTTTGGAGTTCTTCTTGGAGTTGTTGGGAAAGAAACCCTCTAAATTTTGTCTAGTTTCAATGGTGAAAGACCCATGCTAGGTGGTTTACTGTTCAATCAAAGAATACACTGATTTTGCTTGAGTTTTTGGTGATGTGGATTTTGCAAGATGAAACTCAAGTATTTTGAATTGGACTTCAGGATTTTTGGTGAATTTCGTGATTTTAGGAGTTCTGGTTGCATTTGTGAGTTTTGGTACGAATTACATACCTGGCCATACACTTCCAGCCACAGGTGAATTCATATTTTGGTTCGTATCTCCTTAAATATCACTTATTTGCTTCTAGGCATTGTTCCATTGCACTTCCCTCAGCTGGGCAACCAGGTTCAGTGGGTCAGTTGAGGGTTTTGGTGTGATTCTGAATTTTCTTGGTGAAATTACCCTAGGGAAGGCTAGGTAGCACATGAGGATTTTATAGGGTAAAATCTGCTATTAGTGGCTGCAAATTATCATCTTCTGTGGCATTTGGGCATTAAAAAGACAAACTGGAGTTTATTTAGCAGTTTGGGGGAAAGTATAGTGTCTTCGAACCATTTTGTTGAATCGCCCTTGTGTTTCTGAATGGGTCAGCTTGCTGGAGCAGAACTTTTGAATCTCAATTTCAGACAATGGGGGGAGAAAAATAATCAAGGAACATTGTTTCTCAGACCTAAGTTCATAAGGAGTCTTGTGCATGGTTTGGAAAGGCTTTAGAACCTCATTGAGCTCTTTGATTTGGTGCAAAGATTAAACTAAAATCGATTTTCAGACTGGTTGCTTACTGTTCTCTTCAAGAGATTGCTGCTACAGGTTTGTTAGCTTTGAATGTTGTCCATTTTCTGTTAGTTTGCATTGTGATCGGTTATGAGTTATTGTGAAGACATGGTTATTGAGCTCTTTAGCATTATCAATCTCATATACATTGTAATCTGCAAATGTTTATGAAACAAAAATGAATAAAGTCAAAACTTTTCCTATCAGGAAACTGTTTATTATTCATTTCTTGTTATCAGTCAAAATTGCAAACAATTTCAAAAAAAACAGGGGTACTCATTACATATAAATGCTGGTCCATGACTTCATTCATGAAACTCCTCAAAGAAGCCCTTCACAAAGTCATGTGTTGTTTGGAACCAATATCTAGAACTCAAGCATCATACAAGATTTGTTCAACTGAGGCACTATTGGAATCATTTCATGTGAAAAGAATGCATTGGCTTGCCAGATATCGCCTTCAGCTGGTTGTTTGGCAACACAATTTTTTGTTAACTTCACGAATTCCTTTTCTTCCACATTTTCTGCAAAACATATTTTGTCTACCATTTTTGCCTTGTCATCCATTGATTCCTTGTTCTCTTACCTTTTTTTCGTTCATCTCCTTCAAAAGATATAACCGTGGTGATAAGTTGCTTATCCTTTTGTGTGAAAATAATGAAATACTACTAGGAGTAATAGAAAAATATTTTATATTTCCAAGCTGCACTAGAAGCTAAACAACCATCTAGAAGATAAAGAACATTTACATATTGTTAAATATGTATATTGTATCTGATTTTATAAATGCTATGAATAGATGAATGGCAAACCTTTCATCGACTATTTTTTCTAGTTCTTCAAGTCCTGTTCATCTGTCAATCTTTTTTTGCATTACATTCTCAGACCTGACATTGGTATCAAAGCAGGTTATTTCCTATTTTCCATTTATTGTTCAAAGACATTATATGATGGTCAGCCATCCTTCCACAAGAACTATTGAAGAAACAGATTAAGTAAGAAGTAAGGTTAAGTTGGTGTGAAGCTTGAATGAATTCAATGTCCCTGGTGTGGCGGTTCTACAACGAGGCTTCCCACATAATTTGTGATTATTTCTATTGCTAGAGCAGCCTAAGCTTAGCTTTGACCTTTTGCCTGTGACACCTCTATTGATTACTAAGAAACGTGAATCACAAATGTAGATATTTTTCAACTATTATTGTTCTACAAAGGCCAAGATCAAGAAGATTGTCCTTAGGTAGCGAAAATATATAACGTATTGGATAATTTCTCTATGGTGGGCTCGATTTATGGACAAAGGAAAAAATCTCAATGGCATAGATATATTATATCACGAGCCACGATATTTAATTATTATTCTCAATTGACAGGTGTTCAAAATTAGTTCATAGAATACACTATTTGTTTTGCGAGATATATATCCCCAAGATTATTTATTTACAAATGACTAGTGTCATTAAATCCACAGTTGATATTTTGTGATTTTGTTGGCTGCTCACCATTGCAAATGTGGTGGCATGATGAAATTCTATTGTTGCAGACAATGATATTCTAAGACTTTTTTCAAAGACCACTCATAATTTTGTGGGGACTTTAGCATTTTAGTTTGGTGATAATCTTTGTCTATGGTGAGTTTGGCAATAATGTAGAAGCTCAAGCATCAAAGACAGATGGCTACAAGTGACGTCTGTAGGAGGCAAAGAAAAATATGACATGTTTAAAATGGGAGCAATAGTAAGTTGATTCAAAGAGAAAACCTGCCACAAGTTGCACAACATGAAGAGTCAACTCCACATGCTAGAAGTTAATATGTAAAATGATGGGTGAAGAAAAAGATGGTATCAATAAAGCATCTTGAGAATGCAGCAATACCACAATAGCCACCTCTATGCAACCATTTGTCATACCCGATGGCTTGCAAATATCTCTGCTACTAACCTGGACTCTTCTACCATTGTTACTGTGCCTTCCCGCATTGTCAATGTTTCATTTCTTTCTCAACTGTGGCTCCTTTGTCGCTCAAAGTTTCAAACTATAAGTATTCTTTCTTCAAACCTTTTGGGATATAGGTTTTGAGTCTAGAATTTCAGTTTCAGGGAGCGTGTCAGATATATTCTATGGTTGTAAAGTTGGGGATGATTTTAATCGTGAAGTTGAAATAGTTGAGGGTGTTTTAAAAAAATTCATTATAAGTCAAGCCATTGTGAATGAACTATTGTAATTGATACCTGATATAATTGCTACAATGGCATCTGTGGCCCTACAAATTTATTGGTGAAAATGACATTGCCGTTTTCATTTTCATTCCCTTTATTCCCCATTCATTGTTATTGTAAGATGTAAATTCTAACTGAAGGGAATTTTGATTTCTTTCTAAGCGAGTCCCAATGAAAGGCTGAATCCTTTTAACGCGTGCTACCTATGTGTCACATACCTCTATATTCACATGGTTTAACATCACTTTCAAGTTTCAACAACTAACAAGTATATCAAAAAGAGCAAGCTTCTCCCACATACCAATGAGTATCTCGAAAGGGTATGCATATTGAGAGGTTTGGTATACTAGTCTTGTAGTATATAGAAAGGGCAACTTCGTGGAGTGATGAGGAACCGATTCATTTCTACTTGACAAAAAAATCGATAAGGTGTTGTGAATTGTATTATCTCCGAACATTATCAGTGGAACCCAATTTGAAAGTGTAATCATTGTAATCAAGTCCAGATGATACAACATAGGCATGTTATCTTTGCAAAATGTTAGCAACAAACAAGAAGTAGAGATAATATTTGTACCAAATACCTGTATACAAGCCTAAGTATGGGACTCAATCTGGTATGGGTCCCCATCCAGGTGAATCCAAGGTACTACCTGGGCGTCTTGGTGCGAAGGAACCACAAGATATTGAGGCACCTAGGTAATACCCTCAACATACAAAAGCTGAACTCAAGCATACCTAGTCAAACCCACGGGCCTAGAACACCCAAAAAAAGCAAACTTTTTAACCAAAAAAACAAATTTATAATTTTGCACTCCTCCCAACAAATGTATTCCGCCCTAATGCATTTGTTTCAAATTTGCAAGTCATTTGAAAAACACAAAGTACCAAGAAGAGAATTTTTTTTCTCCAAGCTGCCATTGTTGGGTTTCGAAGGTTGCTTCATTTTTGTTTGAAGGTGAGAACTACGAAGGAAAATAATTGCATACAGCAAAAGCATAGAAAACATTGCATACACCATCAAAGAAAACTCCCACCACCAATAATAACTACATACAGCAAAAGCATAGAAATCATTGCACAAGGAATAAATTAGCCATTAAAAGTGAGAATAAAGTTTTCAATTATTTTCAAGTTTAAAAAAAAAATTTAATTAAGTTTTGAACATTGTTTTGAAATTTTTATTCATAGAAGTTACAATGTCGAATTTTATTTTTTTCAATTGTAGTGTTGTTCATTTGTAATGTTTTTCATTTTAGGTTCATATAAAATTGCTTGAAGTGCTAGTTTGGCTGCTTCAAATGAAAAGAGTTCTTTTAAATTTGATATAGTGACGCCTCTTTGGCGACATACCAATAATGGGAGTTTTCTTTGATGGTGCAGCCATTGTGGAAAAGAGTATAAGAGCTCATATTTTCAAGTTAAAGCTCACTTATGTGCCATCCATTTACAGGGAATAAATTTTTTTTGGTGCCAAATAAAAGATTTGCCAAAGGACCTAATATTGGCTTATATTAAATAACAAGAGGATGCCGACACAAGAAGTAATAGATCAAAGTATTTTGCACATCTTCTCGTCATAAAAAGCCGACAAAAACCTCCTAATGGCTTCACACAACCAACTGGCCCACATCCTTTCATGCCAATGCCACCATCTTTTGAAGAAGAGAATGTATTGTTTTCATGAAAAATGAAGTCAGAGAGGTTGCAAATCAAAGCATTGTTGGTTGCGTTCATGGCAAGGGGCTTCCTTTCAACTTTGTTAGATCACCTTATTGGCAAGATATGGTGAATACCCTTTGCAATACACCTCCTAATTATGTTAATCCCAAACACGAAAAAAGTGTGAACCACCTTATTAGGGAAAGAAAAAGCTTCAGTACAAACATCATTCTAAGTGATAAAAGATACATGGCTAGAAACAAGCGTTTCCATCATTTCTAATGTATGGAAAGATTGCTAAAATAGACCATTGATCAATGTTATAGCAATGTGCCCTAAAGGGGCCATATTTTTTAAGGCACTGGATAGTAAAGGGCACGTAAAAGATGCAAGTTTCATTGCCAATATCCTCATAGAACCCACTGAAATGGTGGGGACTGAAAATTGTACAAGCCATGACAAACTATGCAAAACATGTAGAGCAGATAGATCTATAGTGAAGGCTACATATAGTCACATTTTTTGGACACCATGTGCAGTCCACTAACTCAATCTAATATTGCAAAAGATTGGCATACAAATTGAATGCATCAAACAAATCTACACAAAGGCCAAGGAAATTCAAATGTTTGTGACTGATCATCATATGTCATAAGCCACATTCAGGACCTTCTACAAGTTGGAGTTGTTGAAGGTAATTTAAATTTTTTTTAAATATATTTCTTTTTTTTATTTTTTATTGTTGATATGCGATGTTTATTTTTTATACCATGTTAGGTTGCCAAAACATGATTTGCATCTCATACAATCATCTTAAGACGACTTTTGAAGGTGTGAGAGGCCTTGATTTCTATAGTCTTCGACAACTTGTGAAATGTATGGAGGTAGTCAAGCATAGAATGAGCCAAAAAAGTAAATGAATTTATCCTAGATGATGAGTGGTGGGCTCGTGTAAAATATGGTTTGAATTTCATTCAGCGCATCATGAGCATGAGTAGGTTTGCTGATACTAATCGCCCATGTTTGGGTGAAATTTATAACGGCATGGACTCCATGGTGGAGAAAATAAGAGCAACAATACAAGCCAAGAAACATGACCCAACAAAAACATTTTCCAAAATTGTCAAAACGATTATCATTGACCGCTGGAACAAGATGACCACCCCCTTAAATCTCTTAACATTTGCTTTATCGCCAAAGTATTATAGAAAAAAAGGTAATTCCATAGACAAGGAGGGAGGCATCATATAGAGATGGGGAGGTTGCTTCTGGCTATAAGGCTGCATTTAGAAATCCAAAGTATTCCCTTGAGCGGGTTTTTAATCTGCTCTTCTAAACAAATAAAGGAAAAGTGCTAGTGAGTGGTGGTATCTACATGGTCAAGAATCCATTTTCTCGCAGCGTCTTGCAATTAAAAGTCTCTCCTAAGTATTGATCCTTTTATTTTTATTTGTCTTGTTTTTCATTGATTTATATCATGATATATATTACATTTTATAATAAAAAAAATTTATAATTCATGTTTTAACATTTAAGTTTTGATTCTTGATTTATAAAAGTAAATACTGAATGTTGTATGCAAACTCAACAGGTTGCAAGTTCTTCAGCTGAGTGGAATTGAAATACATACTCCTTCATCCACTCAGTCAAGTGCAACCGTGTGGTTGCAAAAAAAAGCAAAGGATTTGGTCTATATACAC
Source organism: Cryptomeria japonica (assembly GCF_030272615.1). Lineage (NCBI taxonomy): Eukaryota > Viridiplantae > Streptophyta > Pinopsida > Cupressales > Cupressaceae > Cryptomeria > Cryptomeria japonica. The sequence continues at coordinate 282,196,369 of NC_081412.1, forward strand.
TCCAACCTTCAACTCTTGTTACATAACAAACTTGAATTCAATGAGTGTGACAAAGAATTGGGATCTAACCCCTGAGTATGCTGATTTAGATGATAAAGTTACACAGCTTGTTGAGGCCTCTATAGATAATGCAGCTTCTACACTTGACACGGCTAGTGGGAGTGGCAATCCAATTGATTATGGTTCAAATGAAATGAAAGCAAATGATAACCTTAAAGCTTCTAATGAAGAAGAATATGAATATTAAATATTGATTGTAATTTGAATATTGTTGTCTAATGACATTTTGAGACTTAAGTATTTTCATTTTTGCAAATCATGAATGAGGTATTAAATATTATATTTATTGACAATTATGAGTATCATTTTCTTATAATTTATAATTTTGAACATAACATACATATAGATTCTTGTACCCGTACCTGAACCAACAACTTGGGCTCTAAAGCAGACTCCAAATTCTTCAAAAAATGCACTTTTTAATTTTTTTATATTAATGTGGGGGGATATATTAAGAGTCCCCAACTCTTAAGCTAGAAACAAAATTACATGCTAAAATTAAATGCCTACTTCAGATGCCCTTAATGGATTGTAGAAGGCAAAAAAGCAACTATTTTGGAGGTGAGAAATCCCCCAGCGACCCATGCCATGAAGACCAGGTGCATCACTTGAATGGTCATCACATGGTTTAGCACACCACCACCAAACACCAGCACAGTAAAACCACTCAAAAACTTCCAATAAATCCTTAGGGTATGAAACCAAAAAGAGTTTTCATTACCAAATGCAAGCCTTGACAGAACATTGTAAGGGAGTCAAAATCCATTATGAATTCTTCGAACTCAAAATGCATGGCCTTTCATTTCGTACCAACCTATCCCTCATTTGTGGTCACTTGTTCAACCAGGTTGAGACTTGTTGCCTCTGCCACTGCCTCATCCTCTTGATTGACAGATTGGCTGGAAGCAACAAAAGAAGCTCTAACCAACCCCTTGCCTCTTCAAATGGCACAATATGAGAGAGTTCATCTAAAAAGCCAACTAAAATCATAGCTTGAAAGCAGAGAAACCCATTTTCAGCCAAACCATCTTCCCCTAAGATGCTTTTGACATGATTTAGCAATATTAAATTTGTGCACTTGAATATCTTTTGCAAGCCATTAAGAGGCCACCAAACATAGCCAAAAGGAAACCCAAAAATCCAAGTAGACACAACAGCACAAGCAGTGCTCCAAAACACAATAGTCTCTTAAGAAACAGCCACCAGCCTTTACAAAATTATGAGCTGCCAAAATTCCATTATAATCGCTCACACATGTTAGGAGTTAAGATGCAACAGCCTTAGTCAAATTCTAATGAGGCATATTAATCCTTATACCATCAAATGAATTTAGGTGTATGGGGCAAAAGCTATCCAATCATGGTGGCCAACCATTTTCAATAGCTTTATCAACATCATCCCACTCAAACACATAGGCGCTTTCTAAAATTAATGGATCCAATAATGATTAGCCAATAAGCCCACCATTTTATTTTGTTCCCTCAAGCAATGGGAAAGTGAAACACAATCAAAGCACCTGCATAATCCAATAGCCTCCTCAAAAGGGGCATTAATCTTTCAATTTAGACATTCAGCTTTCTTCAAACCACGGATCACATTCATTGAGTCCCCCTCTACCATGATTTTACAACAGCCCTGCAAAGAAGCCATTGACAACCAGCAATAACCACTTCCCAATCTGCCACATTATTTGTTTTCTGGCCTAATGCAAGTGATCCGCCCTTAATGAATTCCCCTATTGAATCATTGTCTAAGTTCAACTTCTGGAAATCATGCACTTGATGTTTCCATTTCTACAATCTCTCTTTTTTCTTCCTCACTAATAGCCCACCAATGGTAGGAGGCACTCGGAAACTCCAAACTTGAAGAATCTGTTTTCCAAAACTAGACATGGAATCTACCACCTTCTGTATATCCTATAGAACATATTTGAAGATGGTACATTCTATTTGAGCCCAACACCTTTCCTCAAAGAAAGGAATTCTTTTCAAGTCCAATGGTTCCTTTCTAATCACAACACCCAAAGAACACACGAGATGCATCCTCCACAAAGACCATCCAGCTAAACTTCAGCTTCAAGAGTGACCTAGATCAAATATTTCTTGAATAAGGCCAACGGGGAAGCAAATGGTCCCCAGTTTTGTTATACATATATCCATACATCCATACATACATATGTACATGCATCCATACATCCATACATCCATACATACATCCATGCATACATACATACATACATCCATACATACATACATATGTACATGCATCCATACATCCATACATACATCCATGCATACATACATACATACATCCATGCATACATGCATACATCCATTCATCCATGCATACATGCATACATACATACATCCATTCATCCATGCATCCAGATTCCATGCATACATGCATTCGTCCATACATGCATCCATGCATACATACAACCATGCATCCATGCATCCATGCATCCATCCGTGCATACATGCATACATACATCCATACAACCATGCATGCATGCATACATCCATCCGTACATGCATCCGTACATCCATGCATACATACATGCATGCATACATACATGCATACATACATGCATGCATACATACATATATTACATACTATATATTATAGTAAATTAAAATTATGGTCTATTTACCTTATATTTTTAGTATAGTCCTCGCTTATGGCACCAGTTTATTTATTTATTTTTTAAATTTCCATCACTTTACAAGAGTTGCAGGGGGATTTTTAGATGCCCCATACTGGAATGGAATTATCAAGCTTCCAACTTCTTCCCCATTTAGATATGAAGAAGCTGTTCTGTTTTCTGACAATATTGTACAGTCTTGTCTATTTTCTTTGCACAAAAGAGTGGTAAGAGATGGGAGAGATCAAGATGGAAGGGCTGATAAAAATGGTGGTTGTTCTTGTGCAAGAAAACCAATTGTTTGACCAAATGTTCAGCACTTGATCGCCCTGAGTGAATTGTATAGAAGGAGCCCTGTAGTTACTAAAATCTAACATTCTTTTCAAGTTATGAACATCCTGGCAGTTACTTCTGTGAGTAAGCTCAACATTTCACATTCAACATTCCAAGCATCACTCAGTGCATTTTATACAAGAAGCTAATATTATTATTTTGGTGTCAATGGCTGTACTTGCTAATTCAACACTGCATGCAAAAGATGGTTACAACTTACAATATTCCTTATCCCTGCAACCCACTGGTATATAGATCGAAATTATTGAAACAATTAGTAAGAAGCAAATCTGAACCTTATTAACGGGCTTCCCTTCTGGTCCAGTCTGTTTGGTAACAAGAATTTGTCCAAGCATCTTCCCTGCAAATAATATTAAAAGATCATGTGTTAAATGTGAGCATTAACCCTTCAAGAATGTACTCGGCCAAAGAGATACTTCCAAATCTAAGTATTTCTAAAGGCAGAACAAAGATAGGAACAATAAAGACCAGTTTTACAGGATATAAGAACACGCATCCAGAAAACTACATAAAGTACCAACTAAAATAACTAAAGCCCATTAATTACCTGAGGATAGAAGCTCAGCCTTCAAAATTATCGTTTAAAATAATTCAAAATATAAAAACTAAAGCCTGGATTTCATATAACCTTAGTAGCAAAAAAATATTTCTGAGGATTGACTCGGCAAACCAAAAGAAATCTCTTCAATAAATCTGGAAAATATGGAAAATAAATAAATGCTGAAAAACTCGTAGAAATAGAAGAAAAAAACCTTTTTCTTTTTAATTTCATGCCAAATAAAGGAAAAAACGCTCCTTTTCCATCCAGCACAGCACAAAACAAATCTGTTTTTTGGGTTTTAAATAACCAAGCGTGCAAATAAGGTCAAGGGTCAGTGGCCCTTGCACTATCCCTGTCACCATGAAGGGTGGGACAAAGAGAACGAGCCCCTGCCACCAAGACCAAATTAAGGCCATTGACACCACATGGACCTTCATGAGACATACCATTTTCATGATTTTATTGTTTTAACCAAGCTCTAAACCCTTCAAAAAGACATGGCTGTCAAAGCAAGGAACAGATATTCACTAAAGATTGAGTGTTCTTGAATGTGCCCTAATCAATCCAAGGCTTAATTATTTTAGCAAAACACAAATCTGCAACATAAAAATGAGGTTTTGATGAAATTTTCAAAAAGTAAGTAATTTACAAAACCCAATTCATTTGCGATTAAACTGGCCTCAGGGACCATGCATCCAATCAGAGGAAAACACCACAGCTTTGGAAATTGTGCTAGTGATTAGAGAAAATTCAAAATAATTATCAATCTGATTCAGATCAGATCACCGACCAGGCCGAGCAGCGATTAATGATGTGAGTACTTATTTTGTTATTCTACTAGCATTGTAACATTGTTGTAATAAGAAAGGAGCGTACTCCTCTAGCTTGCTGTCCATGAAACAAAAGCATCAGACAAATCTATCTATAGAGCCTGTTATGGAATCTTTTTTCTGGTTGCTCTTAAATATTGAGACATAAATACAAAACATTACATATTTTAATTCTAAGATTTTGGTTTTCTTTCTTACAATAGGATTTGTGATGTGAGTACTAATTGCACCACTCCTTAAAAAATGGACTGCAACCCCATCTAATAAAAACAAAAATATCATTAAAACCTTCCATGGAATCTTATGTGTAGATATAATTATTTTGAGCAGGTCAGGCTCAGGGGACAAACCTAATTTCCACCCAGACACCAAATAACAAAAAACTGAAATTTTTACTAATATTCTACAATTCTCAAATTACAATTATTAATATTGCTTATTTACAAGCTTTTCAACATCTTATTCACAATTTTTTGATGGGCAGTTGTGATGGAAATACCCCAAATCTTCAAAAGCTAGCCCTCTAAATTGTCTCATCCTCGAAGTACTTCTGTGCTTTTGGATGCAAGTAAAATCAGAGTTTGTTTGAGGCCATTCACACAAGGAAGCACAATAAGTTGACTTTGCAATACCTCAATGACATAGGATTTATGCAATAGAACCTTAGGCTTTGCAAAATAGAGGCAGATGACACATCTACACAAGAGCTTATAAACTAGGATGATATTAATCCCTACAGCAACTGATCGTGCAAGATGAGGAGAAGCCCATGTTCACAAGGATGATATCATTGTGTTTGAGAGGTAAACCATGGAGGGTGTGTTTACAACAAAAGAAAAAGTGGTTGGATTGAATGACATCATGCTCGATAATATCACACATGAGGCAAAGGAGGAGCCAATGCCATGTAGTAGCAAGGTCAAGCCACAGCCTTCTACGCAGAGCAAGGAGCCACAAATAAGTACGAGAAAAAACCCTCTGCCCAATTTCTCACAAAAGAATGGAAGCAAAAATTGCAAATCTTCTAATTTGTTACTTTCATGGCTATGCAAATCATGATGATGATTTTCAAAGACAATGGAATTTTATATTCAAATCTAATAGGAAGTACTTCCCCAACATTTTAAAGACTTGTTTGATACATTTTGTTAAAAAAATTTGGCATAAATTTGTGCTGTTTTAAAAAATTAAGTATTTTATTTTAAGTTGCCAAGTTTTTGCTAAGTCAAAAAAAAATGGTTCTACTGAGTTCAAGCATGCACACTGTAGTGGTAAGAATATGACTATGACACTTAAGGAAACTTGCAAAACAAAACAAACATGAAGAAAATAGTTTTTTGGTTGATGCAAGATTGCTCTGACACCTTGGATGCTCCTGCATCATAATCTAAAACAATGTAAATACTCCTTGCATTTTCTGGTTTCCAATTATGGATAAACCAGAAAAAAAAAAATACACAAAATCCAGTTCATAAACAGTGTCCTCAACTCCGGGTCTAAGACCAAACAACAGATCAAGGCAACGAAGTGGAGATTAGCACGAAAAAATAAAAGAGAATAAAAACATTATCAATGTCCACACCTGACCACTGTGCACACAATGCAACACTTATCATATAAAGTCTCTATAATCTGCATGTAGTAAATCCTAAAATTAAACAGCAATTTCCTTGTGTATGTATCCCTATCTTTTCAAAATTTTACACCAAATCCTATAAACAACCAAGAAGCTGTCTATGGGGTTACTAATATGTCACATACAATGTCTTAAGGCAAAGCCTAAGATATCTCAAAGAATTCTTGACCACAACTCTTTAAAAAAAAAGAAAAATATCAAGTCTTGTGGTGTAATAAAGGAGTTGGTGAGTTTCAAAGCACCAACCAGGGTTCAATTCTTGTAATCAGCAGAATTGGGATTTTGAAATATGGATGATTAAGTCATTTCTGGCAGAAAGGTACCTGTAAGCTTAATCAGGTAAGCAATAGCATTTTGTGCATAGAATGCAGCCTGTAGTGGGCATGGTTCTTACAACCAAAGAAAACAAAAACAAATATGAAAGAACTAATATAAAACAATGACAACTTACACAAAGGTCAGAATGAATGTATCCTAATCGCATAAAAGAGTGTGTAATTAATACTGACGTATATAGTGTATCAAACAAGTAATTAAATATTATGTCCAAACTTGTTCAATGTTTATTAGAAAAACAAATGCCGAAATCATTTATTTACATTTTTATTAGAAAAACGACTGCTGAAATCAATAATTTACTTAAACATTGCATTGCCAACAGATATATAATACAGAAAATATGCTTATCCTTACTAAGGCAAGAACAGAATAGAACAAAAACTCCTGGATTTTTTCATTTTTGTCATTCAAATTACATTGAGATAAAAGCTGAAACTAATGTAAGTACAACAGTAGCTTTTATTTGTTAAAAAGTAAAACAAGACACTATATTTACCTGCAACATCCTCTGCTTTCTCAGTTTTAACAATATGAACACCGCCTTTAAATCCATTCTTAAATGTTCCCAATCCTCGACCACCAGCAAGAACTTGACTTTTGATAACAACCTGCATGAGTGTTTATTATGAGAGTGAGAGAGAGAGAGAGAGAGAGAGAGATTTAAATTTAGTCTCTTCAGCTTAGAACAATGATAGCAATAGACCACCACAATAGGGAGCATGAAAGATAACATCTATAAAGTTGTGCTTCACATAACTATAATGCAAGAGAAAAAAACTCTTGAACTTTTACATATGCTCTTTCAATAATGATTGCGGCATTGATCTATTTTAAAAGCCATTACTCTAGAAGCTGAAACATGAAACCCAGGAGGTAACTCTAACCATGCAGATTCAAGAGAAGCTACAGAAAGGATTCTCTTTCAAGCATAATGTTACAATCTTCAGTAATGCAAGATCGAAACGAACTCATAAAGAAAAAAGAATTACATATTTGACAGATAACTATAATAGATCAATGGGGCTCCAAAATGCAATCAGTAGACATTCACATGAATCCAAAAAGAGCCTACAAGATTTTAGCTAGAGCCAAACCATAAGCACGACAGTAAAAGAGACTACCTAACAAAGGGGTTGAATATAAAACAGATGAATCCTGAACATGTCAAGAAAATAAAAGAGGATACAAGCCTAAGCCTAAAACAGTTTCCAAATGAACAGGTTACCATGCTTCTCTATCACCACTACACATGAATTCTTTGGTAGGTTAGCTTTAAAACAAAGGGATTCAAATGAACATTCATTCAGCAGCCAACCCTTTCAAAGATTAAGTCTGTCTCAGACTCTCAACACTCCCCAAATTGAAGACAACCAAATTGATACAAATGAGCTAGGCACATGCAGGTCAAAAGTTCAAATCAAACTTCCCAATCAAAAAAATTCAACAATTAATAAGAGAACACCTTCCCTATAAAGAAAATGTTGTTAACCACCATCCCTTGGCAGAAGATTATTCACCAAAAGAGTGAAAATCACAAAGAACAATGAGGATGAAGAACGTGTTCATACAGTCTCTTCACAACAAAAGTTTTCATGTGTTAGAAGAATGAATGAATAGACTTTTAGAGTTTTGGATGGCACACAATTCACTGTGTGCATGCCTGAGTTTATTATTGTTTGGGGGAAGTTATATTGGCAGTTGTAATTTAATTGTAAACTAACTTCAAGATATAACTAATGTGATGTTATTACATCATTTAACGTAAGCAATAAATTCCTATGTTTACAAAGTCTAGTACCAAGAGACAACTCCAACTTTGTCCCAAAATTTGACAACAAAAATATACATAGAGATTTAGTCAGTAAATCAGCAAATTGTCCCTAAGATGTGCAATAGTGAGCATAAGATAAGTATATTAATGTCCATAAGTGACCAAATATAGGTCAAGGTAACTGAAGAATACATCGGTTTACAATAGAATCTTCTAAGAAGGGAACATCCTAGGAAAGCATGATGGAAATGTTGTCATTGATGTCAAAGGAATTAGATGTCTTTGATGTCAAAGATGTAAGAAGACAATTAGTACTGTCAAAGGTGATGATTTATATAATTGGATAGCTGTGATTTATATGAAGAAGACATCAAGAAGGCATCTCCATGATCAGATTACTGATCAGTATTGAAGATGAACTCCATATAGAAGATGTAGGTATACAGTGATCAGAGCATAGTGACTGAGAATATATACTGTATATTCTGATATATAATACTGTACATACACAGCAAGACATGACTACAACAACAAATGGCTACAGAATACATATATGTTTATATACAGCAGCATAAAGGCCAACGGTCACTAAACCATGGAACAAGTCACAAAGACTACTTACATGAGACAGTGATCCATACATATGAAACTGATCTGCATTACAGTGATCGGTACACAGAGATAACAGACAGTGATGTAAGCAAAGGAGCATGCCATTAACATATGTAGCAATATTCTATGATTGGATTCATGAAACCGTGAATAGTGATGGAAGAAAAGTGAGGATTTGTTATACATGACGAATCTGATAATGAAGAAAGGGTCGATTATAATAATGATCCCATTTAGAATGCGGCTATTATCACTGATATGACAGAAAGGGTGGAAAGTATAGAACGGCGACTATGATTGGTATATGAACAGTGATTCATATATTAAGAAGACAATGTGTTATGATGCACAGCAAACTATACTATCGTGATTTGAAGAAAAATAACAATATAAAACAGATTTTTGGTGGCAGATTGTAAGGGCTTCATCAAAATGCTGACAGTGATTCGTATATATAAATCTGGAAATAACCATTAAGAAAGAAGCAATGAATATGGTTATTAATGCAGTGATTAGTAATAAGGCAGCGATTCCATTCTATGGACAACTTTATCCATGTTCTATGTTTGACAAAGTCGCCTAAAATTGAAAAGTAAAGGCAGCGACTTGATAAATAAAAGATGGCGACTTCATCATCAATATGGCCTACTTAGTGATCAGACCGACTTCATCCATGAATGAGGGTATTAGATGCGTTTAATAAGAAACAATCAATATACTCAAGTCCTTGATTGTATGCAGTGAACAGCGATGTGAATGATAAAGAATGAATTGAGAGCAACTAATGGATATGTTTACATGGTGAAAGTATACAATACGTCACACAGTCAGTTTGGATTGAATTCTATGCTGGCCAATTAACAAAAACTGATTGGTAATTCGTAAAGCTACAATCAGGAAGTGTTTGTGAACAAGTTTTAAATGCAGCATATTAAGTGGCGGAAAGTTTATCGACTTGGGTATAAGGGTATGTGAAAGCGCTTGAAGACAGCCGATTCATATTAAGCCTTTGATGTAATTGACTTAAAAAAAATGCACAGCGACTTTACTATTGAAGACAAATTGACTCATAGAAAGCAGCAGGTTTAATGAAAGAGTGAAAACGACTTTCAAAGACTTTATTTTCACTGATAGATACACAGGCAGATAATCAGGGTCAAGTAAAATACAGCAAATGATTATGTTAAAAGAAAATAAACTAAGTTAACTATAACGTATTGAAAAAACGTATAACTATTACAAGTATCGAAGATAATCTATGGACCGATACTCATAATTTTTAGACAATGTTTAACACATCAAAGTAACCCTAACCGTTAACTATCAAATAATCAGCAAAAGGTTGTATTTCTAATTGGAGATGGATTACATGGCTGGTAAGTAAATTATTAATTTGACTAAACTATTAGTCATAACTCTTATTCATAAAGGTATGACACTTCATGTAGGAAGAGAAGTGATTTATTTCGGAGAGATGTGTCTCCTATAAAGCGGTGACTATAGAAGACATCACTATGGGATATCCTTCGAATGTATATATATAAGGAAGATAAAAATCTTCAGGTGTGTTTTTTTATTGGTACGAGTGAGTGTAGAATGTATGCTGAATAAGTGGTGAGTGTAATAAAAAGAAAAATTCTGAGAAAAGAGTGTGGATATGATGTTGAAGAAATATTTCTGAATTCTGAGATATTAACTCTGAAAATAAAGAATTCATAGAAATGTGTGATGATATAATGCTGTTGTAAAGATAAAGTTATTGCAGAGATAATGAAGGGAAAATCTGGGTGTCTGAAAAGGAAGATTTTGTGAAAAGAAGAATATGTTGTGAGAAAAAATTCATGTGGCATATGTGTGCTGATTTGATGTGATTATTATATCAGTTTAGGGGCAGTAATGCTGTCATTCTATAGCAGATTTCGAAGTGAAGATTGTGGCCATTTTGGTGGCAGATTTTTATCAGACTATAGCAGATTTGTTCAGACAAATGAGACAGATTTAAGCAGACTTGTGAAGCAGATTCAAGCAGATATATGAAGCAGACTTAGAGTAGATTTGAGAGCAGATTTATGAAGTTTATAGGAGATCATTATGAGGAGATTTTTTATCATTATATGATCAGTCTATAGCTGAGTTGATAAGGAAACATTATCAGATTTGTGGAGAAAAATAGTATCCATCATCCGTTGTTATAGCAACATTGTAAAGGTGGAAAATCAGATTTGGGAGTTGGTGCTCACAAACAGAGTTAGGGGTTGGTGCCTCTAGTAGGTCGGTGCCTACATAAATTGTAAAAGAAGAAATACATAAAAGCATTGATTTACCATGGTTTTCTCCCATAAGGGTTTCCACATATATATCTTGTGTTCTATTTGTATTCATATTAGTTAGATTACATATGAATGTTGGTGTACAATGAATATGTTAATGAGATAAGTTATATACTTGTGATTGAAGTTGAAAAAGTTTAAATTGGTTGTTATGCTGATTCACCACCCCCCGGACCTCTCAGTATAACCGTGTGCTCTTCAAAGCAAACAAAAGAGAACATGTTGGGCCTAGAGGGACTCCCTATAGGGATTTGTGTTGAAAGGTCACAGCCTTCCAAAGATAAAGGGCCACGCACTATTGGTCTGGATATTTGAAGAAAGTAGATAAAGTGTTAAATAAGTTTCAATATATGCACTGGCATCTTCCCTAGACCACATAATAAATGGGATGTGGGAAAATGAAGTGTTCCTAGCCTCTAACTTCTAAATGAAGGCAAAGACAAAAAATGCATCCCCTCAACTCATTGCTAGTGAGAGCACACCCTAAACTGGGCAATGAGAGCACAACATATGATATCATCCAATACTTGTAGGAAATCTTCTCCATAAAAAGGCCTAGGACAAGTAGCTCAAGGGGAGAGGTCCAAGAAACCCAATGTACAATTTATAGGTATCCTCTTTCATAGCTTTAGTGATGACCACCTTCATGAGTAGTTGACGATTGATAAGAAGCATCCAAGGAGTACAAAAATATACCATCAATAGAGATATCAATAGATAGGAGAGAGCTATTCTCAAAATACCAACAATGTCAATGTTTAGTGGGGTCCATTAATACAATTCTCTCCAAAGAGCTAAGTGGGGGGTTATCTCACAATCTTATATAAAACCTCCCATGGATCTAAGTCGTTGGATGTAGAAAGTAAGCTTGTAGATAGTCCCAAGGAATAAAGTTTGAGCGGCAAACATGACTTAAATGATGCATTAAGGAACAGTCTATATGCAATAGGTCATGTGTTGCATCATGAGAGTCTAGACCCTATCAATACAAGCCCAATTAATATTTCCCAAACTTGGTCCCTAAACCTCAACACATATAAAATATAGGTTTGATGATTGTATTATCAGAAGGCATACCTTTGACGAGATATCCTTGACGTGGATCCAAAAAAATTTCCGAGACAAAGGCATAATTGAGTGGCAAGTTTCATACTAAAGTATGGGCCAAAAAATGGAACTACCAAGTAGATGTATATTGCTATGATCTCTGATGGTTTCCTTTTGTAGAAGAATTGGAATCTAGAAAGAAAATGTTTGAAGATGTTGAAAATCACAACCTTAGTTTTACTAAGATTGATCACAAGTTGGCAAAGCTCATATAAACATGCAAGTGCATCAAGTTCATGGTAGTGAGGATGACGATAATGCAATTCACTACCAGAAAGAGAAAGATCATCAATGCCAACTAATTGCATAATGTAGTGATGAACCTCAATGTGCTTAGTGCAAATATGATCAGCTAGCTTTGTCAATAACTTCACAACTGCCTAATAGTCACAAAAACATGGATTTGATGTAGTCTAGAGAAAAGCAAATAAATCAATACTCAATACAACCATGTTGCCTCTAAACCAACATTCACAAATGTGTTGTACTCAAGTGGAAGATAAAGCTACAGTGCACTAAAGCTTGTTTTGCCATGAAACAACTATTAAGCTGAAAAAAAAATATAGCCAATAACTGGTCTTTGAGTATCAATTGCACTAGCCCAATATGAATTTGTATATTTTGTCAACTTGGAACCATCTATCCTCTAATACAGAATGCCAAGGTCAAAAGTACCTTTAACCTATTGTAACCATGATTTGTTGCTTGTCAATTAAAAAAATATTTGATTGAGCTTAAAAATGATAGAGATAACTTAATAAAAATTAAAGATCCAATCATCTAGATGTATGATATATCAAATTGCCCACCAATTTGTGCAAAATGACTAATGATAAATGATCATAAGCCAGTAACTTTGGTCTGACCTCTATAGATGTAGGAAATGATTCCAATCAACCATAGAAAACCATTCCAAAAGATTGGTAGCATACTTAACATAAACCATGAAAATAAAATGTCATTTTGCCAAAACTTCAAACTTAAGCAAAACTACATGAGGCCTAAATCTATCATGTCAAGAGCAGAACAAAAATAAAATTTCACATATTGCAATGATGTAGCCCTGCTACCTATGATGGCACAATTATCAACCTACACAATAAGAAATACAATGTCATCACCATCACTTTTGACATTTAGAAAATTTAATCAACTAGACTTCATCTAAATCCAAAATATTGAAGATGTTGTTCAATTTTTATATACAAGGCTTGCTGAATCCACTTAAGCACAAAAAATTAGAAGCCAACAAACCAAATAATCACTACCAAGTACACGAAATCTTTCAAATTGCACCATGTAAACCCCCTTATCTAAATCCCCATTGAAGATGGTGCTGCTATAACACATTTAATACGCCTTCCAACCAAATTTGGCTACCTGGAGAGAATCAACTTAAATGTGACCATATGTGCTATAACAACTATGATTTTCCATCAAGGCATCACATTCAACCTGCATGGGAAGCCTCCCATTCCACTTTACCTTTCATTTTTGCATATCATTGTGATTCAAGCACATTGAAAAGTTTAAAGAAATCAAATTTCACATGTTAAAATACAATGGCCCTAGTACCTATGATGGTAAAATTATCAGCATAGACAACAAGAATTACAATGACATCACCATCACTTTTGACATAGAGAATCAAATCAAATAGACTTCATCTGTGTCCAAATTCTTAAAGATGTTGATCAGTTTTTGTATACTAGGCTTGTTGAATCTACTTAAGCACAAAGATTTAGAAGCCAACAAACCAAATGATCACTACCAAGCACTTGAAATCTTTCAAATTGCACCAAGTAAACCTCCTCGTCTAAATGCCCATTCAAGAAGGTGCTCTTATAACCCATTTAATAGACATTCCAACCAAATTTGGCTGCCATGGTGAGTATCAATGATGATTTTTCATCAAGGTATCACATTCAAGCTGCATTGCAGCATCCCACACAAGTATTCCTTTCATTATTTGCATATTGTTGTGATTCAAGTACATTGCAAAGGTCTAAAGAGAGAGCAAAATGAACATGATCATTTGAAACAACAATCTATTTTCCCATTCACCAAGGTCATGGTTGTATTTTGTTATTGTAGGAGAAAGTTACTGTGGTGTTGTAACTTACAATAAGTTACCTTTTAGACATAACTAATGTTATGTTATTGCATCATTAATATGCATCACCTAACATAAGCAATGAATGGCTGTGTACAAAGTATAGTATAGAATTTCACTATATCTCATAATATGAAGCACAACAATAACAAAAAAAGTTATACAAAAGTACGACAAAATTTCTAAGTACAAGCAATCAAGTTGTGTATCCAGTCAAACTTGGTGTTTGACAAGGGTAGTTATGCCAAAGTTGTGACCAAATTGCCTTGAGTATACATGGAAAAATTCATACAAAATTGCCAACACACAACACATAGCATAACAATATTCTTAAATAAGTCAGCAATCAGACCTTGTATAAAGGACAAACATTGTGTTCCTCATCAATATCATTCTTGGAGACATACAGACGTGTTGCTAAAACTGCGAAAATCCGCCTTCAATTTTGTGCTAAAGAAGTTAAGTCTTAAACTGAAAAGTAGGTAAAGGCACCATTGCCAAATCTTATGCTCAGCCTCAGCAATTCAACAAAATCAGCCTTCAATCAGCACCATAAAAGCAACAAACTCACAGCCATCTTTGGGCAAAAGAACTAAGTCCTTTGGCTTCTACAAGTCATCAATATGACAAATGCCTAGCACGACAGATTTTTATTGCAAAAGAACAGAATCATCCCTCAACATGAAACAAAGCTAAACCCTACATAACATCAAATCTTAAATGTCTGTAGCACACAATAAACAAGGAAATCCTTTAACATCAAACCCAAAAGCAGAAAGCCTGTGCCTTTTCTTTCACAAGCACAGGTCGCCACTCCCCACTCTCTAATTTTAATATTTGGACAGGTCTCCATCTCAATATGGACACTAAAGGCCATAAGAACATGACTTTTGCTAAACTTAAAAGCCCAAGCTTGGGACAACACCACATCCATAGCATTATGCTACTGGTTATCCAAAACATGGAAAAGGCACAAAAATTTTATGAAAAGCCAAATCTGAACCATGTTACGAACAGCTGCTACTTTGGCATACATGGACTTACAAATAAATACCAGCAATAAACAGATCACAATTTAAAACAAATAACGTTTATTCATTGCTAAGATAAGATGACATCCATCACTTCATATTGTCCATATATGTATGATGAAAGGGTTTGTGCCTTTTCTTTCACAAGCACAGGTCGCCACTCCCCACTCTCTAATTTTGAACTTTGGACAGGTCTCCATTTTAATATGGACACTAAAGTCAATAAGAACATGACTTATGCTAACCTTAAAAGCCCAAGCTTGGGACAACACCACATCCATTGCGTTATACTATTGGTTATCCAAAACATGGAAGAGGTGCAAAATTTTTATGAAAAGTCAAATCTGACCCATGTTATTAACAGCTGTTACTTTGGCGTACAAGGACTTACAAATAAATACAAGCAATAAACAGATCACAATTTAAAATAAATAACATTTATTCATTGCTAAGATAAGATAACTTCCATCACTTCATATAGTCCATATATGTATGATCAAAGGGTTATTACCAGTAGCATAATCTAAAAAAGTTTTTGATCAAAACAGCAAATTCTCCAAGGACCTGTTTTGCTGTCTCAACTACCCTCCCCACTAAATGAAATAGCCAGTCACTGGACTAGCTAAACTTGTTCCATAAGGCAGAATGTGCTTGCTGAGTTTCCATAAACTCTTGCAGTAGTTCTCATTCACAAATTAAGCCAAATCAAAATCTTCATTGCAAGAATACCTATGAGGCACATAAGGTGTACCTGTTTTGGCTATCTTAGCAAAAATGGAAAGCTATTTGAAAAAAAAAAATTGGCAATGGCATCATCTGTCTCCCCTCTGTCCTGTGCACTGAACATATACTTGATTGCACGCATGAGCTACTCACAAAACCCTACTCTTTGGTCGTGTTCATGCACCAAATTGTCTGATAAATGTGTCCACAGCATGATCATGACAATGGGAAGCCTAAGCAGTGTTTTCTTGTGCTCAAAAAACCCCCAGTATCAAACCAGCTCCCCTATTCTAACACTCCCTAATCAAAGGATGGATGGAAAAAGAATTGTACAGTAAATGCAAATAAAGGGTCGTGTATCAGAGTGATATATAATTACTCCCAAAACCAGACAATATGCCCCAAATGGATAGAAACTTAACCATTCAACAATAAAATAGCTTATAGCTAATGGAAACTTAACCATACAACAATAAAATAGCTTATAGCTAATGCAAGAGCTAAGAATCACACATAAAACTCAAGACTGAAGACAAAATAAAAGTCACACAATCTCTTATTAAATGCTTCTGAAATACAAATTAGCTAAGGTCTTCAAAACTCAAAAAGCTTGTTGAACACAAAAAAATAAAACAGCTACCTAGACAAGACATATCACATTAGGAGCAACCTCTACAAATTTAAGATACTTTGCTTATTTACTTACATTGCAAACAAATCTAGGCCACTAAAAGGACCTTCAAAATTTATCCTAATCATCCTTCTCATCTAAGTCACAGAGTTCACATTTTATCATAGAAAATGAAAATCCAGCAGATCTCAAAAAAACCCTTCAAATTCATCCATACTTATTTTTGGGGCAATTTTTTTAAATAAAAAATTCTCCACTGGCAAAGCCACATCTGCAGTCAAGTGGTGACAACCATCACTCAGTTGCTACTTTTTAACAACTTGAATACTTGACTACTACTCTTGAACAACAAAGTCATTTGTGAAACAGATAGGGAACCATTTGATGAAAGATGCAACCAAGATGAGTATGTGCAACTGTGGATCCATGAAAAGATGACACTGACAATACATTCGCACACACCATATGCATTGCATTGATCTATTGGTGCTGACCCACTTTCATCAACCCAAATGTACATTCACAATTGCCCCCTCCTGTCCAAAACAAACTACACCTCTTCTGTTTCAATTTGCAGACTTAATGTAAATATGAAGAACGACATTGAAAGAGATTCGTACAAACAAGAAGATCATCTTTTGATCTAGCAACTACGGAAGATTACTAAAATGGTCTCCAATCCCCTATTCATCATACAAGTATCACATACTATCATTATAAAGGAGTGACATCTGCTTGCTGAAGACGTTAGGCATGCTAAGCATAATAGAGCATATGAGACCTACAAGCCTTAACTCAGACAGAAAATTTTCTTTATGTTTTAAATTTAGCCTTTATGTTTTAATTTTTGGATTAAAAATGTTCTTTAACATCTATGTTACTGGTTCTGGTATAGATCCTGGTTTGAGTTCGTGGATCCAGCAAAAAATGTGTGGGTTTGGGTTTGTTTTGGGTTCATCCGTACAAAAAAATGTAAAAATCATATATATAATATATATACCTAAAAGCACCAAGATTAGAATATCACATAACATCATATAAACAACAAAACCACCATAAACTTGAATTTCAATTAAAACATAAATAATAAATATTAGAACATATTCATTGTTCTAACTTCAAGTTCAGTATTAAAATAATAATAATATGAAGTTCAACAATTAGTTTTGAAGATTAGATGAACAGCAAGCAATGTCAATGCCATTGCCACTTGCACTAAAAATGTGTTGGTTGTCGGACTCCTCAGGTGCACTATGTTGGGAAGTGGAAGTATCCAAGTCAGTATGCTCTGACTCTATATGCCAAAAGTTTGTGTACCCTTCCTTGTAGTCATCTTGTTTGTGAGCAAAGAGATGAGAGTTTGAATGCACAAATACTGATCTCACTACTCTTTTTGAGTGCAATCTATTGCCCTTTACTAAGTGGATGAAAGAATATGTGTTCCAAATCCTCTCAGAAGCAGATGTACTCGTAATACATGAAGACAAAATAAAGAAATAGAGATATATATTATAAAAATATAGAAAAATTAAAAACTATAAATGAAAGTTGAAATTCTAAAGATTAAAAAATAAAAGTTTATTAAACTTACTTATGATAAAACTTTGATTGCAAAGTGTTGCAAGTGTTAAAATTGTTGCTCATGGAAGTACCACCAACTATGAGCATCCTTCTTAAACTTATCACAAAGAGCATCAATACTTTGACCATTTGAATGTACAAAATCAATGACCTTGCTCGTGACTACAATTTGCATATCGAGATTAGGGAAGGGTCTACAAAATGTTACCTTGTATCCTTCAACAACTTCAAAATCTATATATGGGGCAACCCTTATTGGCATAGAAGGAATCTTAACACGAGTATTTTGTACTCAATGTAATGGCAAGATGTAGTGAGGTAGTCATTGTGTTCCCTCTTTCATCAATAATTGTATGAACTTATTTGAAGAAATTTTCTTTTGCTCTTTCACATCTATGATGCTCTTCAAATCCTCAATCATTGAACCGATGTCATTACATATCTCTCCCAAAAAAGGCTTGTTCATGTCAATATAACGAATAATGCTCAAAATGAGCTCAATGAAACCAAGAAGATACTCCACACAATCCCACCAAGAGCCATCGAGAATCATACATTTAATATTTGTTGCTCAATGAAACTAAGAAGATACTCCACACCATAGTTGAAAAACTCGGCAATGACTCGGCAAGCCCAAAAATTTTTTAAAACTCGGGAAAAAACTCAGCAATAACTCGGTAACTTTATCGAACAATTGAAAATACAGTCATATAATCATATTACATTTTTATTTTTGCTCAAAACCAAGATAAAAACCTTGGTGCATCCTGTCTCATGGCCAAAAAATAGAAGTTGCGAATCAAATTTGTAATTCCTAACGAGTTTTTCTCGAGAAATAGGGTTTAACCCACGAGATTTCGCGAGTATTTCCTCAAAAACGCTGCATGTTTTTATAGAAACTCAGAGCCGAGTTTAATGGTGAGTGACTCGGCTAGGGTTTTGACGCGCGAGTACTCACGAGTTTTTGAAAAACCCGCAGAGTTTTTCATCTATGCTCCACACAATCCAACCAAGAGCCATCGAGGATCATACATTTAATATTTGTTGCCCTCCCACTGTTGCTTTGCCTCCGTATGGACCAATTTTGGCTAATCACCATGCTAGAAAGTGTCTCTCAAACTTCACAAGTTGTCTCAAGAAAATTGTGTTAGAGGCATATTAGGTCTCAACAACCCATTTGAAAAAAAAAAATAGAATAATTCAAAACAAACTTTAAAGAAGTAGAATAAGCAATCCAATTATGAACATATAAAATTTCATACAACTTAACTTACCTCCAATAATTCCGATTTTAAAAATGATCTATAAATGCCTTAAGAAATGTGGTGATTGGTGATAAACCAGAGAAACGAAAATCGCCCGAAATCGCCCAAACTCGGCGAGTCCGAGTCCGAGTCAGGCCAAACGAGTCCCAGGGGCTCGGACTCGGACTCGGCCGAGTCTGGAGAGTAAACTCGCCGGACTCGGCCGAGTCTGGAGAGTAAACTCGCCAGACTCGCTGAGTTGGCGATTTTGGCTCAAAATCGCCAGACTCGCCGAGTCCTGAGCCCCAGACTCGGCTACTGGCTGGGTTAATAAAATGACAAAAAAAAAACATTTTAAAAAGTAATAAGTTTTTTTGGAAGGGCGAAATTTGACATTTTGGTCTCTCCGTCAGGATTATTTTATGGAATATAACATTTAACTGTCAGGATGTTTGAGAGTGGTTTCGGGCCTCCAGGAGTTATATTGCAAAATCTAGTTTTTGGAGGATTCTTCAGTTTTCCAGACTTAGTCAAATTTCAGGATCAGGACATTCCAGACTTAGCCAAATTTCAGGGCATTTGAAGATCAGGATGACATTCCAGACTTTATCACTCACCAACTTGACCTAGCTCGGACCTTCAAGAATGATACTCACCAAGCAAGACCCAATTAGCAACAAGTGCAAAACCAGGCCCTAAGGAAGACTCTCAAAGAAACCCTAATTCAGACTTGTAATAAGTTTTTTTGGCCTCGCGGGGCGCTGCCCCTCGACCTCGCCCTGTATCGCGACAGGAAGCGCGCAAGGGGCGCTGCCCCTTGACCCCACCTTGGGGGCGCTGCCCCCAAACCCCCGTCGAAAAATATGGGGGAAACTGTGTCGATAGAAGTAGAGAAAATTTAACCTCCGAGTCTGACATTGATTGGATCGACCAGGTAGATATAGAGGTTGAGACTGTAGCCATGGCAGAGGAGGAGCGGAGAGCACGAGCACAGACAGGAGATTCAGAGGCAGATAGTGACACGGATGTTCCTAATGTTGGTGAGCATGGCATGGTGTCACGGGGAGCGGCTATGGCAGTCGAATCATCCAGGAACTACCTTAGACGCCTTCGCAGGGGGCTGGGGCCGGATGGTGCAGGCTCCTCTGAGCCATAGACTTGTAGTTGTATTTACCTTTGGTATTTGTATGAAACATTTGATGATGATCATATGATGACATGGATTTTTTATTCCATGAGTTTTGTAATATTGTATACATTTGACAATATTTATATATCTATGTTTGTTATTTTCTTCAGCTACAATTTGCGTTTATGCTTATGTGATTGATGTATACTTGTGTATGTAATCAAATGAGCCGAGTTTGATGATGTTATTGTGTCTTTAAGGTGTATTCAATAAAGGGTGCATGAAACAAGTTTTAAATCTTAAAAAATCTCTAAATTTTTTGAGTTTTTCACTTTCCCGAGTCTGGAGCCGAGTCTGACGCCGAGTCCCGAGTCCGAGTCCGATTTGGCCTTGCCGAGTCCGAGCCGAGTCTGAGTTTCGTTTCTTTGTGATAAACATTTGGACGTCCTCAACCTCTACATACCAATGAAGCAATAGTCTGCAAAAAATCGCGATTATACCTGATTAATCCTGAATCCTAGAGCTAGCCGATTTATTCCCCAAAAAAATCATTGACCAAGTGTTGATCCAATTTTCAAAGATTTTTTGCATTTATATCACGTTCAAAATCAGAGTCAATGTGGAATCAACGTTGAAAAAGCTTGTTATTTTGTCCATTTTCGGGGGGTTATCATTCCCCACGCTTGTTCAAACCCACGAGCTCAACAACCCAACAAAGGTAGAAAGCCCATGAGCTCAATGGCCCAGTAGGGGTTTGAACCTTGGTGGCTACCTCACCAATGGAGTTTTTCTACCACAACACTAAACAATCAAAGACATATTTCATATATGTAGATATAGATATATGATTTTTAATTTTTAATTGATATAGTTAATTTTTGCTCAAACAAAGACATACAATTCATAATGTGAACAATATATCTAAAGTGCTCCACAAAATAAATCTGAATGACAACAAACAAGCTTACATAGTTGTAATAAAAGACCCTCCAACACACAATCATTAAAATTTGTCTCTACCTAAAATAGTAGTTGCAAGCTAGGTATTGCCAAAACCAGTGGCTTGCTAATCTTTTACTTCAGCTAAACAAATGCCTTTTGTTGAATTCTACCACATATAAAAGACTTACCAATTGCCATCAAGGAATATAAAGCATTGCAACTATGGAATATGATTTGATAGGCTTTCTCAAATATTGAACTACCCCTAGAAAACTCCTTGCCTCAATCACAATGAAAGTCTTGGACCACTTCAAAATGGCTTCCACTTTTACTAAACTCCTAATGATTGTTGGATCTCTGTCTGATAAATTTTGATCTCAGCTACTTCATAGACTTGGCTAATCTTTGATTTCAGACTTAGACAACTATTTGGTGTATTTGGTGACTACCCTTTTAAAAAGTTAAATGAATATTTGCCTATGTAATCAGCAATATGAATATAAACAACAAAAATCTATTTTCTACAATTCATGGGTTAAACTCCTTGTCTCAATCACAATGAAAATCTTGGATCACTTCAAAATGGCTTCCACTTTTACTAAATTCCTAGCAATAGTTGGATCTTTGTCTGATAGATTTTGATCTCAGCTACTTCATAGACTTCGCTAATACCCCTAGAAAACCCCTTGCCTCAATCACAATGAAAATCTTGGATCACTTCAAAATGGCTTCCACTTTTACTAAATTCCTAACAATAGTTGGATCTCAGTCTGATAAATTTTGATCTTAGCTACTTCATAGACTTAGCTAATCTTTGATCTCGGACTTAGACAACTATTTGGTGTATTTGGTGACTGCCCTTTTAAAAAGTTAAATAAATATTTGCCTATGTAATCAACAACATAATTATAAACAACAAAATCTATTTTCTACAATTCATAGATTAAACTCTATTTTATTTACTCTCAATATCTCTATGCTATGGAAATACCCTTGAGTTTTTTTAAAAAAGTAGTTTGTGTCTATTTTTCTACAAATTTTTACGATTTTTTAAAATCCAATTTCTTACCCATTTTTTCAGAAAATCTTATACTTTTGGTTTGCCGATTTTTTCCCCAAATGATTTTTGTTACTATGATAAAAAGCATTGTAATTGTGGAATATGATTTGATAAGCTTTCTAAAATACTGAATTAACCCTACAAAACTCCTTGCCCCAATCACAATGGAATTCTTGGATCACTTCAAAATGACTTTTACTTTTACTATTTGTCTGTTAACTTTTGATCTCAGTTACTTCATAGACTTAGTTAATACTTAGACAACTATTTGGTGTATTTGGTGACTGCCCTCTTAAAAAGTTAACTGATTATTTGCCTATGTAATCAGTAATATGAATATAAACAACAAAAAATTATTTTCTACAATTCACAAGTTAAACTCTATTTTATTTGCGCTTTATATCTCTATGCTATGGAAATGCCCTGAAATTACTTTAAAAAATGGTTTTTGTCCCTTTTTCTACAATTTTTATGTTTTTTTTAAATCCAAAATTTTCCCGATTTTTTGCCGATTTTTTCAAAAAATCTTATACTTTTGGTTTGCCGATTTTTTCCCTAAACGATTTTTGCTACTATGCTACATACAACTCTTTGATCCAATCAATTGCATTCCCAATATTTTGTAGCATAATATTGAGAGAGTGGACCACACAAGGTGTCTAAAAGATGTATGAATAGCATTCCCAACCAACAACCAAGCAGCTTTAGAAGTCTCTATGCTGTATGTTATGACTTCAACAATATTACGAGGTCCCACTTCCTCCATAGCTACGATGAGAATATCAGCAATAAATTGACCATCATTCACCTACCCCTCACTATTCACGACTCTTGAAAACATTTCCCCTTTAGGGGACACTATATGACATTGATCAAGGGTCATTTTTTCGCATCTTTTCACCTCTCCAGAACAATGGAGACCCCTATCTCAACCCATGAATCCCTTATGGGCTTTAATGAACCTTCTACGAGATTGACCTCTTTTTCCAATAAGGTGACATGCACCTTATCATAACTTAAGCTCTTGACCCCTTTGGAGCTAAAACCAATCATATCATATCAGCATACTTCCATAGAGTAGACCTCGAATCTACTTTGAATTTAGGTCAAGCTATGGAGCTAGAACTAACTTCCAATTGATTCCTATGTCAAGATATTTTATAAACAACATATTCAAAACAAAAAATAGATATATAAAACCTAGTTCCTTTGGAAAATAAAATAAACTTAAAAGAAGCAAAAAGTTTGTTTCATGTTTGCAAAACAAAAACAGAGAAAACAAATTTAAAAAACTTACCTCTTTGCAAAAATATTCTTCTACGGTCTTCTTGGCAACCAATGGGCACTTCTAAATACATAGGAATGACAATGGCATCATTGTAGGACTTTCAAAGATCAATCTTCAACTACCGTTGTTGATTCAACAAGCATAAATGAATGTTCAACCTCTTGGAATGATATTTGTTTTTTGCAATAGAAATGAGCTAAAATGAACTTGTTTTTTGGTGACTTTTAGTGAAATTAGGCCACCTAAGTCAAAATCAAAGCAAAAAAAAAAAAAAAATTAAATTAAAAAAGCAAAGGACAGATGGGTTTGCCTAGGTTCCCTTGAATTCATCCCGAGTTCACCCCAACTGAATCGAATGTCTTCACACAGAATTCTGTATAAATCCACAAGTAAACCAAACCAGATCATAGATCAAGTTTGAACCAAACCTAGATTCAGCCAATCTGCAAGCGGGTCTGCAACAAGATTTAATGTTTATAACTTTATGAACTATTGTTATATATATTATAGAGGTTCAATTTTAATATTTTTAATATTAAATATGGTATATTAAAATAGAAGTACAAATAGCAGTCATTTAATCAGGAACTTTTTTAAAATTTTATCACTTGAGGAACTTGTTTCAAATTTCTTCTTCGTTGAACTCGAACACAAACATTAACCTTGTGACAGCTTCTCATCAATATTCCACATCTGCTTACGAAAACACTTTTTGCTAAGATAAAAGGCATGCAAGCCCCAAAATACTAAAGTTAAGGCTTTCTTAAATGTCTTTAATCACTGGCTTACCAATTTATTCACAAAGGAATACTCTCATTCTTTTCCGAACAAAGGAAAAAATCATTTTCTTTTCAACTCTCTTACTCAAGTAAAATATTTCTCTTTTAGCTTTAAACCCTTTTTACTTAAGCCAAGTCTTTTGCCTTAAATAAGAAAGTGTCTAATCAATAAAAATCCCTTAAAAAATATCATGATAATAAAAATCAAATGCACACACAAATATGAACATAGCACTGTCTAATCAATCAGAAGTGTGCCTTCCGACACCAAATACTTAAGCCAAGTAAATTACCTTATGAGATTTGAACTTTTAAAAAACATCAACTCTACCAATAAACTACATTACAAATGCATATTCGCAAGCACACAAAACATTTGACATAATTAAATTTGAAGGAAGCAAATGTGCAAAATAACCATTTAATAGACCCCGAGGAATTTGACACATATTTATGTCACAAGAAAGTGTGAAGGCCTCTGGTATGCTATTAACAAGTAGCATAAATACAACCTATACGTTCCTATTATGCCTTTAGGGAATGCTATGAAGTGGATGTGTACAAATCCAAATAGTGATAAAGCAAATATTAGCAATCATAGTCAAAACAGTGCACTCAAACCCACACAGATCATGCTGTTTTTCATAGTATTTTGATCACCATAATAGAAACATAATTAGTATTATTTCTAAACTACTGTAAAAACAAGCATAGAAAGGTCACACGTGACAAATGAAAACAAGAAACTAGTTTAAGACATCATTATAATCACTTAAAGACTCCAGTCCATTCACATTTATGTAGGTAATTTGCTACGCAAAAGTATATACAAGGTGAAAGATGGCTATAACAGGAACAAAAGCTGCTAACTTTCAAGGCATACAAGTGCATTTCATGCTCAGCACATTTCACTCATTCCAAAAGGAAATTTACCAATTCTCTGCAATGGACTTAATGAATCATCTATATCATACCTCCTCCTCTCCAGGAAAAGTATCTTTGATGGCCTGCTTCACTTCTGCAACTGAAGATACAGCCACACCTTTTGGTACATTCACTCCATATTTGCTCATTAAATTCGCACCCTGTTGACAAATCCCAAAAAAAAGGTAAATGTTTAGTGATACAAGTTCAATGCGTTAATCATGAATATACAACATAACCAATTAAATAGTGAAGACTTTCATGAAACAAGATTGAGCTAACTTATCATGTTAAAGGACAAAAGTTTTATCTCCATATATTGTTGTCCACCAATTACACTTCATATGTGTGTGTGCGTGTAAGTGTGCATGTGCATGGGAGCACCCATACAAACATATGCATGTATTTTTGAATCTTCTATAGTTCCTTATAAATTCAGTACAAGCAACAGAATTAATGTTCAGTTTATATTAAAATAATTACATTTAGTTTTAATATAAGTAAAACTTTTTTGTGAGTTGATTGCATACCATAGCATTTTCCTTTGAGTGTCGATATTTTTTCCAAAACCTGTTATGCTCTTTCATTCTATTCAGTTCTACTTCCAATTTCTATGGAGAGCAATAATGCATGTGTGAACGTTTCATATGGGAAACTGCAGATTACTTCCCTTTAACCCCACAATGCAATGAACAAAAAATAAAAATTTAGTCAAGGAAACATGGGTTCTAGCATAAACCCAGAAATTGAAGGTTCAACATATTTTTCTGCAAGATTATTTTATTTACAATATGCCAGAATGAAAAAAGTAAAATAATAAAACCTAAATCTATTGCCATGGTACTAATTTATAGCTGTATGGCATATGTTGATCACACAATCACCAGAAAAGATCCAACTACAAAACTTAACACGGTATCAACAATCACCATACCCTGTAATATCGGCATTTCTTTGTTGAATAAATGACTTTCCTATTTAGAAACATCCAAACATTATGGTTGTCAAAAGGTAAGATCCACAAACAAAGAATGTCCCATGACTCCTTTTTATTCAATGTTTCGTACTATGATAACTTGTTAAAAAAGGAAAAAGTTACTAAGTCACAATGTCCTCTATGTCCTGACTCCAACAGCATACAGCTTTACTACTTGAACTGGAAAGATTTCAAGAGTAAAATGCATGCTTTGAATGACACAACGGCAAAGTGGTAGCACCCATTGATATTATCAAAACAACAATGCTCCCAGAACACAATTCCAAGCTAAACAAATGCCTGAACATAGCAGTTGGCAGCTGGGAACAGCGAAAAGACAGAGAACTATGGTAACTTGTTAAAAAAGGAAAAAGTTATTAAGTCACAATGTCCTCTATGTCCTGACTCCAACAACATACAGCTTTACTACTTGAACTGGAAAGATTTCAAGAGTAAAATGCATGCTTTGAATGACACAACGGCAAAGTGGTAGC
Source organism: Cryptomeria japonica (assembly GCF_030272615.1). Taxonomy (NCBI): domain Eukaryota; kingdom Viridiplantae; phylum Streptophyta; class Pinopsida; order Cupressales; family Cupressaceae; genus Cryptomeria; species Cryptomeria japonica. Next base: position 282,223,505 of record NC_081412.1, read on the forward strand.
ACCTATTGGCATTATCAAAACAACAATGTTCCCAGAACACAATTCCAACCTGAACAAATGCCTGAAGGTAGCAGTTGGCAGCTGGGAACAGCAACCGAGGGAGAAATCATATTCCTTAACTCAAGAAACACCCAAAAAGGGCTGGGGAAAGCCACAAGAATTTTTAGTTTTTTATTTTCCTTTCCTCACAATGTTGTTTTACTTAGTGTAGGAATCTGTGAGACCCACAGAGAACAAGTAACTATTTAAATAAGAGAGAACTTACATTTTTATTATTGTTTTTTAATCCACACCGCACCAAATCTAATAAAGGTAAAAACTAAAAAGGGAAAAAGATAACCAAGACCTCTGCTTTCAGACTATATAATATTCCTAAAACAAAACTAAGATATTCTTCTACCATTGGAGTTATTTTCCTTTTTAGTGGAGCTATCTTATCTTTAAACTATATTTTGAATTTCTTTCCTGCTACGTTTGCAGAGGAGGCACAGTAAGTAGTGAATAAGTTATAGTAGTGATATGTTGTAGTAATTGTTGTTTGTAACTAGGGTTATGTATGGGTTCAGATTGCCTTAAGGCAACATCCGAACCCCCTTTAGGTCCGGGCCCTATCCTAGGGTAACGTGACTCTAATATATGCCCAGCCCAATCCTAAACACACGCCACCTAATTAAATTAGCACCAAAAACCAAAGGAGGCCGACTTGCAATCAAGGATTTCAATGTGTATAAATAAGAGACATTTGCAAGTCAATAATCATCAAGTTTGAATCTCATACAAATGCGAATTAGCTTTGCTGTGCGAATTCTTCAAGAAGGGTGCGAACTTAACTTCAAGGAAGAGTGCGAACCTATCCAGATTGGTGTGAAATTGTCCAAGAGGACATAGTGGATTTTGATGCAAGTTTTGAAGCATGCAAAGGGACAGATCTGATATGTGAAGATCAGATTCAAGCTAAGTATTGTACTTATGATTTAGAGGAGAATATATAATCTGACCTGTGGGTCTTTCATGCTGGGTTTTTCCTCCTTGGAGGTTTTCCCAGGGTATGCTTGTTTGTCTACTGTTTTATTTCTGATTTATGTTGGCTTATTAAATACTGCAAATCTGATTACAATCTAGGGCATAATTAATTTATGTTGGCTTATTAAAATACTGCAAATCTGATTACAACCTAGGGCATAATCAATTATATAAATCTAATTAACATACCTAGGGTTTAAAATTACATGGTATCAGAGCCAAGGTTATTCTAACCCTCAGTTTTCAGTAAGATATTACCTTCAGGTTGCTATTCGTCTTTTATTAAGATAATGACAGGGGTGAAGTTAGCAGGCATCATCGGGTCCTCATCAAGGAGTCATTCTTTAATTCATTGTGGAGATTCGCGTGATAAACAAAAAAGGAGGTGTCTTCTCACAAATGACACGAACTCTTGAGAAGAAGAACAACCTCTCATCATTTGAGGTAGGATATAAGACACCATTCCAGCGTGCAAGGAGACATAATAAGATTCAGATTTCTACATCTCTCTCAGCAGAATTGTGTTGAACTCCAGTGATATCGTTTCCTGTACACATACATCTAATTGATGACCATTTCTGCATAAGGGTATCTGTATATTTCTGCATATTCATTATATTGTATTCTGTATATTTTAATTGAATACTGCCGCTCTGGATATCCATGTTAAACAGTATATTATGTTCATACCTGCTAAAATAAATCTGAATTATGAGATATTACTGATGGTATTCTAAGTATTAATTTTATGATAGAGGAAGAGAAGTGACAGTTAGAGGAAAACGGTGATGGGGTCACCTTCTAGGCATGCCACCTCATGGTATAAGATCAGGGAGTCCCATGAGGCCAAAGGGGTACGGAGGGTGCTGCCTTTGGGCCTATGAAGGATGGACTTCCAGGGCACCCTACTGTGACAGCCCTCCTACTCTTCATCATAATGAATTGATGTGTAAATCATGAGGCATAGGACAAGGATGGCATGATTAGGGAAAATGGTGATAGGATACCTCACTGGATTCTCCACCTCAGATGGTATGGTAGATTTATTTGCTACTAGTCATGCAACTGCTATTTTGTATTACTAACAAAATCAGTTGTATACCCACCAATCTTCAAACCCTAGCTAACTGTGCTAAGGCACATCAAGAGGAGATTGTGAATTATGGCTTTTGAAGATAGACTGCAAAGATAGTTTATTTTGGGGAAGCTTTCAGTTCCAATGTCAATGTTATCTAAACATCAACAGGTGTATTTTCCTTTATTCTTTGTTAACTTTGTGATGAGAGACTTTATGATAATTGAAGATTAAGTATTCCTGTTGAATAACTTTGTCAATCTGTTTACATAGGGTTTCATTTGCTTTTGTGTTTACTTAGTTTTGTAAAACCCTTGTTGGGTTGTGTGAAAGGAAAAAGATATTCTCCTTGATTTAACCCGTATTGGGCCAATCATGTTGTGAGGTTCCCTGTGACAGGTGTTTATCCTTGTAGGTCTGCAAGCAAGTTTGTGCCTGTGTTATCCCAAGTTAACATACTTATTGCATTTGAGCTCATGTCATTAAATGTTTGGCAAATGCAGTTTTATTATGTGTCAGTTATCTGTTAAAATAACTGCATGACAGATTGCTTTCAGTTAATTGGTTATGATAATGCTCCTTCCTACATAGTAGAAGTTAGAATGTATTGTTCATTTCTTAGGACTTTTCTATCGATAACATTTATTGGCAATCTTGCTGTGTAATCTCTTGATGGAATTTATCCCCATCTTATCTCAACAATTGTGCTATGGGTCCACCTTATTGAAAGATAGATGGACAGGATCCTTGAGATTAACATAAAAGATTGATTGTGCAGAAGTTAAGGAGGAGCATCTCTTTCTGAGTTGGTATACTCTAACCTATGTTGGTTGATTAACTTTTATTATGAGTATTAGCATGTAATTCTTTTCTTGAGTCAAGCATTTTGTTCCTTTTTCAATTTCATCATAGAGTATGATTTCCTATCCCGGAGTACAGGAAATTGATTGGATCTTTCAGTGGCTTGGAATGCTTTTGAAACAGGGCATACTAAATCTTCAAGGGAAATTATTGGGATGGGCATACACTCAAAGGAAGTTCAAGTACCTTGGAAGTTGTGATTGGACACAGCTGCTGCTGAGAAGGAGTTCCAGCTATTTTGGTATATCTTAAGAGGTTATGAGATTCAGATGTGCAGATTGAAGAAAGCTCTGTATGGCCTCAAACAGGACTCTCATGCTTGGTATGAAAGAATACTTGTTAAGTTTAGAATTTTGTAAAATGATGCTGACTCTAACATCTACTTTAAGTCATCCAATGATGAAATGCTAATTATAGTTCGATATGTGGATGATTCATTTCTTACTGGTAAAGATGAACTTATCATTAGATGTAAGAAAGAACTAGCTTCAGAATTTGAAATGAAGGACTTAGGTTTAATGCATTATTTTCTAGGTCTGGAAGTATGGCAAAGGTCTAACGAAATTTTTCTAAGTCAAGGAAAGTATACCATTGTTATTTTTGAAAAGATTTAGAATGATGGATTGTAAACCCATGTCTACTCCTATGGAATCTAACTTAAAGAAGTTAAGTGTTTCTGCAGCTAACTCTGATTTTGTAGATCCATCAGAGTACAGGCAGTCGATTGGATCACTGATGTATCTAGTTAACACTAGACCAGACATATGCCTTGCAGTGAATGCTCTCAGTCAGCTCATGAGCTTGTCCAAACATGTTTATCATGTTGTAGCCAAGCACATCATAAGATACTTGCGAGGCACAGTTGATTATGGGCTGAAGCTGCTTAAGTTTAGATTGGTCAAGAAGTGTTACGGACAAGGAAAACTCTTCAAGCATTCACCCACTGCGATCTCTTGGACCTACAGGGGCAGTCCTCAATGGCATTAAGTATTACTGTAGATAAATACATTGTTGCAAGTGTTGCATCGAGAGAAGCAATGTGATTTCTTAAAATTCGTGTATATTGATGCCTGACAATTCAGTGTTTTATGGCAGGACAATCCTATGTTGCAGATGTCCTCACCAAGTCTCTTGAAGCTTGAGATAGACTTGGAGCTGTGGAGAACACCGCCTTGGTTGAGAGGGAGTCTCAATCTCTGTGATACATTGTGTTGTATCAACCTCTGCGGGCAATGTAAAATGGTAGAAAAGATCCTCTCCACCCTCTGCAGGCAATGTAAGGTGGATCTAGTCTATGCTTGTGTGCGAGCTGGAAGACTATGTTATGTAGTTCCATTCTATGCTTGTGTGCAAGATGGAAGACTACAATATTCTGATTATGTCTATTCCATTTCTTGCTTGTGTGCAAGATGGAAGATTATGATGTTACATTCTTCTTTGAGAGAAGGCTGAGGTAAAGACAATGAATGATGGATATGCGTGATCGATGACATGGAAAGACTCCATGATGTGCATGAATAAATTATGTATGTATTCATGACTTGCAAGTGTGCATGTTAAAGTTTGAAGTCATCCTCCACCGGCATTACAAGATGGATACTATGGGATATTGTGCAAAGAGGAGCAAAGAGGCACCATTCAGCTAAAGTATATTAGCTCAGATGAACAGGTTGCAGATATCCTTACCGAACCCTTATCCAGAGTGAAGTTCGAATACTTCGGAGACAGACTTGGTATTGTGGAAAACGGAACCCTGATTGAGAGGGAGCTTCAATCTCAGTGACTATTTGTGGCACTTTGAATCATTCCTTGCTTGTGTGCAAGAATGAATTACATCCAATCTATGCTTGTGTGCTAGACAGATAATTGTAATAATGTAAAGACCCACTGGTGTATTACACTTTCTATGCTTGTGTGCTAGAACCATCCTATGCTTGTGTGCTAGGTGGAAGATGTAATTCTATGCTTGTGTGCTAGATCCATTCTATGCCTGTGTGCTAGATGGAACTTAAAGGTTCAGATTATGTATTCTCCTCCTCCCTAGTTAAGAGGGAGTGTTGTTTGTAACTAGGGTTATGTATGGGTTCAGATTGCCTTAAGGCAACATCCGAACCCCCTTTAGGTCCGGGCCCTATCCTAGGGTAACGTGACTCTAATATATGCCCAGCCCAATCCTACACACACACCACCTAATTAAATTAGCGCCAAAAACCAAAGGAGGCCGACTTGCAATCAAGGATTTCAATGTGTATAAATAAGAGACATTTGCAAGTCAATAATCATCAAGTTTGAATCTCATACAAATGCGAATTAGCTTTGCTGTGCGAATTCTTCAAGAAGGGTGCGAACTTAACTTCAAGGAAGAGTGCAAACCTATCCAGATTGGTGCGAAATTGTCCAAGAGGACATAGTGGATTTTGATGCAAGTTTTGAAGCATGCAAAAGGACAAATATGATATGTGAAGATCAGATTCAAGCTAAGTATTGTACTTATGATTTAGAGGAGAATATATAATCTAACCTGTGGGTCTTTCATGCTGGGTTTTTCCTCCTTGGAGGTTTTCCCAGGGTATGCTTATTTGTCTACTGTTTTATTTCTGATTTATGTTGGCTTATTAAATACTGCAAATCTGATTACAATCTAGGGCATAATTAATTTATGTTGGCTTATTAAAATACTGCAAATCTGATTACAACCTAGGGCATAATCAATTATATAAATCTGATTAACATACCTAGGGTTTAAAATTACATGGTATCAGAGCCAAGGTTATTCTAACCCTCAGTTTTCAGTAAGCTATTACCTTCAGGTTGCCGTTCGTCTTTTATTAAGATAATGACAGGGGTGAAGTTAGCGGGCATCATCGGGTCCTCATCAAGGAGTCATTCTTTAATTCATTGTGGAGATTCGAGTGATAAACAAAAAAGGAGGTGTCTTCTCACAAATGACACGAACTCTTGAGAAGAAGAACAACCTCTCATCATTTGAGGTAGGATATAAGACACCATTCCAGCGCGCAAGGAGACATAATAAGATTCAGATTTCTACATCTCTCTCAGCAGAGTTGTGTTGAACTCCAGTGATATTGTCTCCTGTACACATACATCTAATTGATGACCATTTCTGCATAAGGGTATCTGTATATTTCTGCATATTCATTATATTGTATTCTATATATTTTAATTGAATACTGCCGCTCTGGATATCCATGTTAAACAGTATATTATGTTCATACCTGCTAAAATAAATCTGAATTATGAGATATTACTGATGGTATTCTGAGTATTAATTTTATGATAGAGGAAGAGAAGTGACAGTTAGAGGAAAACAGTGATGGGGTAAGAAGGGAAGGTTTATCAGCACTTCTACTCAAGACAATAGATTTGTTTTCTTTTCTTGAAATTATACACCTACTATAGCTAACAAATGCCCATGCTCTCTAGCAAAACGCAAAGACTAGATAGTATGAATGTAACACAAGAATTAAATTGAAACCAACAAACACATTTCAACAAAGCAGTTAACTGCTACCATGTACAAAGCCACAATAACTTCTTCAATGTAACACAAGAATTAAATTGGAACCAACGAACACATTTCAACAAAGCAATTAACTGCTACCATGTACAAAGCCACAATAACTTCTTCAATGTAATGCTACTGTTTCTGGATTTGATTGTGTAAGATTTTAAGCATCAACATTACGGATCACGCTTTGTGATCCATCATCAGGACGTTAGAGAGCTTAAGGAAATCATCAGGGCGTTAGAAAGCTTAAGGAGATGAAAAAGAGAGCTTAAGGAGATGGATTAAATCTCCTTAAGCTCTCTAACATTCTGATGATGGATCATAGAATGTGATCTGAAACGTTGATGTTTGCAATATTACACAATCAAATCCAGAAACAGAAGCATTAGTCTCATGGATTGTGGAAAACTGATGACATTAAATCTTCAGTATAACCTGCAATATAAAGCTTGCACTTTTAAAGAAGACTATATAATTTGACAAATGAATGAACAGAAGATTACACAAGACAAATTGAACAGTAAATTTGGTTAAAAAATAGGCATAATAATTGCCATTCCATATCCAAGTGCGAATGCCACTTTTTTTCATAAATATTTACAAAGCTTTATAAGAAAATTAAATAATCAACTAACTAAAGTTCCTATGCTATCAATAGCATGCTCACACACAAAACAAGATCAATATAAAATTTGGTCAGCAAATCCAGTACCTTAATTAGAAAATCTTCAAGTAAATTTTGACAAGGATAAACATCCCCTATAACTAGACCTTCTAGAAGATTGGATAAAAGTAGAATGTCTACAAATAGATTCGCTAAAAGATTCTCTCCAAATAGCTATGACTCAAAAACTGCAAAGTTTAAAAATAGAATAGGCTATAAATAGCATAGACTTAAAAGAAGCCAATCTAGTTGGCTACCAGCAATGGTTCTACTGAAGCTCCTTCATTCTAACCATGGCAGATCCTTTGAAGAAGTCATGAAACCCTAATGACCAGTTGATGATTCACCAAGCAATCTTAATGACTTGAATATAATACCATAAAGAGTATAATACAGTTTTTGGTGCCCTGAACCTTGTCTGTGATGAAGAATTTGTATGTAACAAATCATCCATCTTGAAGTTTCCCATTGTTGATGCATAGTAGCTTCAGTCAGATATAAGGATGATCGTTTATATTAATTATATATATATATATATATATATATATATATATATAAGTATGTATGTATGTATGTGTGAACTGACATACATACACACATACACATTTCTTGTGCCTATAAGAATAATTATTTCAAATGCTTTGTAAAACCATCATCCTTGTATTTGATCGAAATACTATGCAGATATAAGTATATTATTCTGTGTAATCAGATTCTATTTCATCTTCTCTTGCCAAGTTTTGAGCAATGATGATTGACAGCAACATTGTTTTATATATAACAGATCAAGAAATGATCGTATTTATTATATCAAACATACCTGGATCAAGTAATGATCAAATGTAATGCACAGCAGATCGGCGGCTTCCATAATATTGGTTTTTGGTTTTTTATGTTAACTAAACCGATTGAGGATCGGGCCTCCTGAAAGCACCCTTTGGCAAGTGTTGTATTGTTTGAGAGAGGGCCATGTCATGAGCGGACATGGCTCCACATTGTGGAAACATGTCCCCTCATGACTATTAGAATATTTAATTATATTTTAGTCACCTATATTTAGTTCCTTGTTTAATGGTCATTTAGCTTTTTAGTTAATTAGCTTTTAAGCTTTATTTAGCATTTAGCTTTTTCTTTTTAATTAATTAGCTTTTAAGCTTTATTTAGCATTTAGCTTTTTCTTTTTAGTTAATTAGCTTTTAAGCTTTATTTAGCTTTTAGCTCTTTAATCTTTTACTTTAACATTATGTTCTAATTATAGAACAGCGTCTTGTAACCTCTATACATACGTGTGTATATCGTTCAATGTAATCATCAGATTATTGAATCATTCATTCAATTTATTTTTCATGGTATCAGAACATGGAAATGAAAAATTTCGAAAATTTTTATTATTAAAATTTTTCTAAGTTTTTTTTTTGAAGAGATTTTTTATAAACTGTTTTTTTTTTAAAAAACAGATTTTTTTCTCTTCCTGGGCAGTTTTTTTTTTTTGCAGGTTGACAATTTTCTTAGGGCTTCTGCAATTTTCGACTAGGGTTTTGACCCTTCTGTTCAAGTTGAAATTTTATTTTGGTTGCAGATTCTTGGTGGTTTTTTCGAGAGCTCAACTAGATCGTCGTCAGATTTTTCTGGGTGCATCGTTTTCTGTGCCTCGATTTTTGAGCCGTCGGATCTGCATTCTGTTTTCAGATTCTTGGTGGGTTTTTCGAGAGCTTTTCTGGGTTGGTATCAAATTTTTCTGGGTGCCCCATTTTCCGTGCCTCGATTTTTGTGCCAGCAAAAATGCCTTGGAATTTAAAAACAGTTCACAATTTCTACTGGATGTTGGAATTTTTGCTGTTTTAAGTGCAAAAAAATTTTATTTTTGGGTTTCTTCCAAACCTCAAAATTCGTGCCTTGGAATTCGTGCCAGAGTTCTCCTATAGGGTTTCAGTTTTTTCAGCAGCTGTTTCTATTCTGCTTTTTTTTTTAAATCAGATTCTTCTGTCTCTTGCTTTCACTTTGTTGACCTCGATCAACCTCGATTTCCGTGATGGCATCATTAACCAGCATCATGTTGGAACACATTCAAAAGTTCAACGGCCGCAACTACAACACCTGGAAACAGCATATGCTTACCATCTTTGAGTATTGTTGCCTTGATCAACTTGTTTTGGGCAAGGAATCTCGTCCTACAACAGCCGGTGATGATCAAGACAAACATGATGTGAAGAATCGAAAGGCTGCCATGCTTATCAAACTCTCTGTCATAGATGATCAACTCCCACAGGTGCCTTCAGGTAAAACAGCAAAAGAGATCTGGGATCTTTTGAAAAATCTTCATGAAACCTCCGACAAGAGCCGAGCTTTCTTTCTGAAGAATATGTTGTTTTCTATCATGATGGATGAGAAGTCATCTATCCACGCACATCTTACGAAGATCAAGAACATCCATGATCAGTTAGAAGCTATAGGCCGAACCATAGTGGAAGAGGATATGGTAGTGATCAAGCTGAAAAGCCTTCCCAGATCCTACGAGCATTTCATTAATACGCTCAATATCTCCTCTACTAGTGTTGATTTGAAGTTTCCTAATCTTTGCAACAAGCTGCTCCAACAAGATCGATGGAAGCAGCAGTTTGGAAGCAGCGCTAGTTCATCCACTGAACAAGCTTTCACAGCCTCAGCTTCGCACAAGTACAAGGATAAAGCTTCGTCCTTCCAGCAGAAAGGACAAGGTCAAGGTCAACCTCAACAGTCTTCCAAAAAGAAGAACTTACAGTGTTCCTACTGTCATATATATGGCCATTTGGTGAAAGATTGTCGGAAATTGATAGCATCCCAGCAATCCAAACAGGGAGGGTCCAAGCAGAAAGCCAATTCTGCCACGCATCCTGATCAGAAGGAATCTGCCTTCTATGCGTTCATGGCCCAAACCTCCTCTGATGATGTTCAATCATCAGCCTGGTACATTGACTCTGGAGCCTCTCGACATTTCACATATCGTCGGGATTGGTTTACAGAGTACATGCCTTTCACTGATTCAGTGATCTTTGGTGGAGGTGAAGAGTATACTGTTGTCGGCAAGGGCAACGTTCAGATTTCATCTGGTGGGAGGGATTTAATATTCCTCAATGTATACTTTGTACCTGGTATGAAGCTCAATCTACTGTCGGTCAGTCAGATTATGCAACATTCACCACAGCTGGATGTCGTCTTCGAGTTGCACAAGTGTAGCATTGTTGACAGGGAGACTCGCACTACAATTGCAGTTGGTATTGAGGATCATGGTCTTTATAGACTTGTTGATTCTACTGGTTCTCAGGAGCTCGCCATGGCAGCTAGGAGTACTTCCATCAGCACTCTTTGGCATCAACGATATGGGCATCTCAATGTCCACTATCTCTCTCAGTTGGTTCGAGAGGATCTAGTCGTAGGATTACCTGAGATTCAAACTCAAAAACATGGAGTTTGCGGAGCGTGTCAAGCTGGAAAGCAACATAGGACTCCATTTTCAAATGAAGACGCTTGGAGAGCATCCAAGGTCTTGCAACTCGTTAATGCAGACATCTGTGGTCACCTATACACTCCATCAGTCACTGGATGCAAGTATTTTCTATTATTTGTTGATGATTTCAGCAAACGCATGTGGGTTTATTTTCTTAAGCAAAAATCAGAGGTGTTCACCATGTTTCAAACGTTACGTTTAAGGCCTTAGTGGAAAAAGTGTCTAGCTGTCAGATAGTCACTCTTCGGTCCGACAATGGAGGGGAATTTTGTTCTACAGAGTTCACCAACTTTTGTGCATCACATGGTATTAAGCATCAGCTTACCACACCTTACACCCCACAACAGAACGGTGTTGTTGAGCGCAAGAACCGTACAGTCACTGAGATGGCTCGGTCTATGTTGGAGCATAGAAATGTTCCAAAACACTTTTGGGCGGAAGCGGTCTTCACTACAGTCTACCTTCTGAACCGGTCTCTCACAAAGGCCGTTAAGAAGATGACTCCGAAGGAAGCTTGGTCTGGCAGGAAACCCAAAATCAGTCATTTGAAAGTTTTTTGCTCTACAGCTTATGTTTGGATTCCAGATGCCACGCGCACCAAACTGGATCCAAAGAGTCAGAAATTGATGTTCATCGGCTACAATGACAACCACAAGGCATATCGGCTGGTTGATATAGACACTAATCACCTCATATTCAGTCGAGATGTAGTATTTGATGAAGAAAGAGGGCCTTTTCAGCCTTCCTCTCCTGATTTGAGCACTGAGGATCACCCTCCAAAGGCTGTAAGTATGGGTGTTCGTCTTCCCTTAGCTCCACTTGATGGGAGGGATTTAGTTGACTCTGAAGTTGTGGGGTCTCCCAAGCATGACATTGCACCCCCTGACTTTCCTCAAGATCTTCTCGATCCACATCCAGAGGAGCTTGCTCCAGATATTCCAGGCACTCTTCATCCTGCAGCAAATGTTGGTACTTCTACTCTCCGGCCTAAGTGGTCGGCCAAGACCATTGGTGATCTTCATGATGATGAGCTCATTAAGGGTAGATCCGTTAGAGGTAAGAACCAACAACACAGTTAATTTTGCTCTTATGGCCAACATTCACAGTATTTATGAGCCTCAAACATATACAGAGGCTAAAGGTGTACCTGAATGGGAAAAGGCTATGGCAGCAGAGCAACATAGTCTTCTGAAAAACAACACTTGGGTATTGTCTAATCTTCCTCCAGGAAAGAAGCCCATTTGCTACAAATGGGTGTTTAAAGTCAAGTATAAAGTTGATGGAAGTCTTGATAAGTACAAGGCTCGGTTGGTGGCAAAAGGGTTTTCACAGAAGGAGGGCATCGACTATGAAGAGACATTTGCTCCCACTGCCAAGATGAGTACCATTAGGCTTGTCCTCGCTCTCTCAGCTCAATTTGGATGGAAAGTCCATCAAATGGACGTCAAGAGTGCCTTTCTCAATGGTGATTTGCAAGAAGAAGTCTACATGACGCAGCCTCCAGGTTTCAAGGTTGCCGGTAAGGAACACCAAGTATGTAGACTAGTCAAAGCACTCTATGGCCTCAAACAGGCTCCTCGTGCATGGTACATCAAAATTGATAAGTACTTGATTGATCAAGGCTTTCAGAGGAGTCCTTCAAATCCCAATTTGTATGTCAATCATACTAGTGATGATATTCTATTTCTAGTAGTCTATGTTGATGATCTCATCATTACTGGCAGTGCAGCACATCTAATCATGCAGGTCAAATAGAATTTGTGTCAGCATTTTGATATGACAGATTTGGGACTTCTCCAATATTGTCTCGGTGTAGAGGTTTGGCAGACTGATAACCACATATTCATTTCTCGGTCAAAGTATGCCAAGAGCCTACTAGATAAGTTTCGAATGCAAGATTGTAAACTTGCATCTACACCTATGGAGATAGGGCTCAAATTATCAGCCAAATCAGATTCACCTGTAGTGGATGAGTCTTCATTCAGGCAACTAGTGGCCAGCCTCATCTATCTCACCGCCACTAGACCTGACATCAGTTATGCTGTGAGCTATATTTCTCGCTTCATGTCAGCCCCAAAAGTTGAACATTGGGTTGCAGCAAAGCGTGTGCTTAGATATGTGAAGGGCACTCTTGATTTTGGCATTCTGTACAGCAGAAGCAAAGATTCTAGGCTGGTTGGTTTTACAGACTCAAATTGGGCAGGTTGTGTTGATGACAAAAAGTCAACTTCTGGGTATGTTTTCAGCTTGGGTACAGGTGCAGTCACATGGACCAGCAAGAAGCAACAAGCAATAGCTCTTTCCTCGACCGAAGTAGAGTATTAGGGAATTGTTAAGGCAGCATGTGAGGCAATTTGGCTACGTAGGATGCTTGCAGACATGCAAATGTCTCAACCAGGACCTACTCCCTTGTTTTGTGATAATCAAGGGGTTCTAAAATTAGCCAAAAATCCAGTCTTCCATGAGCGGACAAAGCATGTGGAGCTTCATTGTCATTTCATCCGCCAGCATGTTGAAGATGGATCAGTGATACTGCAGTACATTCCTACAGAAGATCAGACTGCAGATATCCTCACCGAGTCCTTGAGCCCGGCAAAGTTTCTCAAATTTAGAGGGCAGCTTGGTGTGATAGATAGCATGACCATTAAGGGAGGGTATTAGAATATTTAATTATATTTTAGTCACCTATATTTACTTCCTTGTTTAATGGTCATTTAGCTTTTTAGTTAATTAGCTTTTAAGCTTTATTTAGCATTTAGCTTTTTCTTTTTAATTAATTAGCTTTTAAGCTTTATTTAGCATTTTCTTTTTAGTTAATTAGCTTTTAAGCTTAATTTAGCTTTTAGCTCTTTAATCTTTTACTTTAACGTTATGTTCTAATTATAGAACATCGTCTTGTAACCTCTATATATACGTGAGTATATCGTTCAATGTAATCATCCGATTATTGAATCATTCATTCAATTTATTTTTCAATTACATGTTTCTCCACATATATATTTATACATGCCGATATCATAAAGAGAAGACATATAATAAAAAATGTTCTCCCTCCCTTTAATCAGCAATATCAGACTTGAAGAAAAGAAGTACATCAGCGTCTCATCAATACATTATCATTATTAACATTCATATTTGTTAAGGATTAAATTCTGAATACATACCCTGAAATCAAAAGAAGAAATCAGTACATTATAATCTGCATATTGTAAGAATTGCATCAGTCTGAAATAAATTTAATTTACTTTAACACCCATCACAACTGCTCTGAATGCTAGAAGACTAGAGGCAAGTGTCAATCCTTGAATAATGTTGATGAATGTTGAAGAATTTGTTGTGAGGATGCTAAGAAACTTGCCTCAATGGTGTCCTTTAGCGCTTTGAATATGGAACTTTGACTTATCTGCATAGAGAGCATATTTTTCTAGCTTCCACCCTTGTTTTCAAGTTTCTTTTTTAAATTGAACCCCTCTTAGCTATGCCCAAGGTATTTGAAGGAAATTTATGTTCTATTTCTTCATTAACATTTTACATCAAGACCCTCTTGAGTGCACCCAACCACTTAAGACACTTCTTGGTTTATTTATTTGACATCTTGAGATGGAGAGCTTATTGGGCGTACTTTGGGAGAAGAATGACACTTTTTTACATGTTTGCACTTTAACATTTTGGCATTCAAGTCATCCTACGTGACATATTTCATTTAAGTGCACTTTTGTTATGTTTACACCTTGAAATTTGATTTGAAGATGTCAAATATGAATACCATGATATGAGGAGTTCCCAATTGTCATATTTTCTGTAGTCATTTGCATTTCTTATTACTCCACAAGCTGGGTTGGTGGAATTGAGTTTATATTGGTGTTCCTGATCATTGAAACAACTCAGATCTGAGATTATATTGCAGCCTAGAGTTTCCACCAGAAATACCAGCAATTATAATTCTTAAAATTTGATTCAGATTCTATGAAAAGGTATTTCACTATCTAAGGGTTTGATTAAGTGTTCCAGCCATTTGTTTTCAAATTTAATTTGCTGTTCCAGTTTATTTTGGTTGTCAAAATTCTGAAAATAAATAAAATACAAAAAGGGGGCATTATAAAGACCCACACTATGCATGATGTATAGGAGAATTTTATCTTTTGAATAAAGAGAAAATCCAAAAGGCCTTTCAATTAACACCCGAAGCTAGGGCAACATTAGGTTTGAAAAAATTAACCTTTAATTATAAGAGGGATTTTTTAAAAAAAGAAATATTACAGAGGTGTAAGGTTGTCGCATTACAAGATCATGGGTAATCCAAAATCAAGGCACTTATTCCTAACGAGGAGAATGAACCTTTGGAGACAGCTATTAGAGAGCTTGTACCTTATTTTCAAGAAAGATTCCAAGGTTTCTGTCAATTTTAAGCCTTTAAGGACAAGATGCACGAAATCAAGTATACTCTGCATCTCTAGCTTTTCTTGTGGACAATCAAAATACATCATTAAATCATTTGATTATGGAGAATATATTGGCCAAGCAGTTTCATACTAAGATGCTTGAATCTAATAAATTAGTCATCCTGAAAAAGGTTCAGGAGGTACCCTGTGTCACATTTTCATGTATAACATGGCAAGCAACTAGCATAATAGTGAGTCACAAACTCTAGATCTTCCAAAAGGCCAAGTTAACCCTAAGCAATCATGGACCATTCATATAGATAGGCACCATCAGCATGTCTCTTATGTCATATTTGATAATTTCTTTGTCAACACAAAGTTAACATTAGGGACTAATAAGCCAAGACTAGCAGAGGATACAAGGGAGTTAATTACACCCCGTCATGTACTGCCGAAGGAGAATTGAGGCACAAAATTGAGCAGACCAGTTCTTCTTCAAGTAATTTACTATCATAAGAATATTTAAAGCCAATGTTGCACCCTATGAATTACCACATTACCACATACAATATCTCCAAGATTGGTTTCTTGCAAGTGAGGGCTGCTACATCCTGCTGCTGAGTTTGACTTCAAGGGACAGCGAATGTGTCACATTGTTATGAGACTTTTTCCTGTGGAATTAAATTGTAATAAAAGAGTGTTAAATAAATAATTATGAAACATTATTATTGTTATGAAAGGGTGTGACTTTTGTAACCACCCTCGAGATATTATTTAAAACCTCTAAATCAATAGAGAAGGATATAGCGAGAATAATAAAGGAGAAGGAATAACTAAGGGGAGCACAAAAGAGGAGATAGTTAAGGTTTGTGATTGGGCATTTGGCATTGAATAAGGGGCACACAATGTGTGTCCAACTTAGGGTACGGTGTACACCCGGGAGTGTCCTAGCCAGGGCTGTGTTTATGTCATGTTGTGAAGGCATGCGGGGTAAAGTGTAGGAACCGTGTCCTCTTGGAGTGCTTCCTTGCCTAGAAACCCTAGGCCTATAACTAATCCTCTGCATGCCAGAAAGCAGCCCCTCTGTGACTTACAGACTAAGTCACCGTATTCGGCGAATTTCTGCCATCAAGTTCGAAATTCGCCGAACTCAAAAACCCTCTATGAAATTCATCAAAATTCGTAAGATATTTGTACGGCAAAAGTAACGGATGACATGTTTTGGTAAAAGCGTATTTTATACTCGTGTTTTTAGGTTTTCGTCTCTTTTTTTTAATAAATAGGGCGTCGAACTTAGGATGAACACACAGGTCTATTTGCAGTGGATTTGTTTTAAAATTTGCACGAAGCTGAAGCCACCGCCGGAAGCCAAAGCCGAAGTTGCCGCCCAAAGCTGAAGTCAAAGTTGGAATCTGCCACCGCCATCGCTTTGCCTGCATCATGCTCCGCCCGCGTCCTCCCGACTTACCCAGGTATTCCATTAAATTATTAATGACTTCTGCATGCATTTTTTTTATTTATTTGTTTAAACTTTTGGTATTCGATTCAAAAAATTTGGCTTTTGCATAAATGTTTATTCGATTTTCATATTGTATTATTCAGTTTTTAGTTTTTTATTTTAGTGTAGTAATATTTAATATTATATATTTAATATTTAATGTTTAATTCGATTTTAGTGTAGTACTATTTAATATTTAGTAATTTCTTATTATAATGTTTAATATTATATTAATAATGTTTATTTTTCAGTTTTTTATTTTAGTATAGTAATTTTGTTTTGTTTTTAAAGTTTACTTATCAAAAATAAAAAAATTGTATTATTTTTTTTTTTTTTGTTAAAACATGAATATATTAAAATAAATGTTTTATTAAAATTTAGTTAATGATTTAAATATTAAATATTATTTTTTTATTGACTCATGCAGATCATAATTAAATGGCTCCAAAAAAATCAAATTCCGAAGTATGGAAACATGTGACTCGAAATGGTGTTCATCTCATTTGTAACAGGTGTAAGAAAAATTTTACTGGAAGTAAAACAAGGGCAAGAGACCACTTGCTTGGTCTTACTGCAGGTTCAGGTGGAGGTGTTGAAGCATGTCCAGACATGCCTGACAAACTAAGAGTTGTTTTAGAGAGAGAACAATCCTCTTCAATTGTAGGAATGATGAAGGCGGCACAAAAAAAACAAAGAATTGAAGAGGATGTGTCCAAGTTCACCTCTATTATGTCTTCTTCCATTTTTCCCAAGGCCACGGGTGCATCAAAAGAAAGTGGGAACATTGAACAGCTTTTGGAAACCAATAGAAAAACAGCAGGTGGATGATGCATTCGCTGATTTGTTCTATACAAGTGCCATCCCATTCAATGTGGCAAGAAACCCTCTTTATCGTGATGCAATTCAGAAAGATGCAGAGTTTGGCAAAGGGTACACACCTCCAAGTTTAGAGGCTTTGAGGACAACTCCTTTAGAGAGGTCAAAAGATAGAGTGACAACAAAATTAGCTAAGATCAAAGCCTCTTGGAAGGTAACAGATTGCAGTATCTTGAGTGATGGATGGTCAGATATATGTCAAAGGCCATTGATTAATGTTTTAGTAGCTTCCCCTGAAGGTGTTGTGTTTTTTAAAGTGATTGACACCATGAACCATAAGAAAACTTCAGAGTATATTTTTCAGATATTAGAGGAAGCCATTCTTGAAGTAGGGGCAGAAAATGTGGTTCAGGTGGTCACTAATAGTGCAGCAAATTGTGTGGGAGTTGGGAGGCTGATTGTAGAGAAATATCCACAAATATATTGGAGCCCATCTGCAACCCATTGGCTAGATTTGTTGCTTCATGACTTGGCCAAATTCCCATGGATACATGAAGCAATTCATCGAGGAAAAGCAATTGCAAATTTTATTAGAAATCATAGTCTCACATTGAGCTTGTATAGGCAACATGCAACTAGGGAGTTGTTGAGGCCTTGTGACACACGGTTTACTTCATTTTATATCACTTTGAAAAGAGTGGTTGAAGAGAAAGCAACTTTGAGATCAGTGATTTGTTCCAATGAGTGGGAAAGTTCAGCACTTTCTAAAAGTGCTAAGGGAAAGAACATGGAGCAAATCATTTTAAACAATACCTTTTGGGAATGTGGAGCAAAGGTTTTGAATATATGTGGGCCAATTGTTGATGCTATTCGCATGGTGGATGGTGACACTCCTTGCCTTGGCATGCTTTATGAAAGCATGGACCCTTGCAAGGAATCTATTTAGAGAGCACTCAATAATGTAGAAGCAGAGTACATGGAGATACGGAGATAGTTGATGCCAGATGGAAAATGATGTGTTGGTGTTGGAAATAAGCCACCCGGACCGACGATGGACTGGTCTAAGAGGGGCCAGTAGCTCAGTGGTAGAGCACTCTAGCAACGTATGGAAGGTCCTAGGTTCAAGTCCTAGCTGGTCCATGTCTCAACATGGTATTAGAGTCAGGTCCAGGCTAGGAGCCCCAAGCACACAAGAGGTGTGGCTTAAGGGGGGGTGTTGGTGTTGGAAATAAGCGACACCCAAACCGACGATGGACTGGTCCAAGAGGGGCCAGTAGCTCAATGGTAGAGCACTCCAGCAGTGTATGGAAGGTCCTAGGTTCGAGTCCTAGCTGGTCCATGTCTCAACATGATGCGCACAACTTTACATGCAGCAACTTGCTATTTGGAGCCTAAGTTATTTCGTATTGATAGACAAGCTCATTTTGAAATTATGTTGGGGCTTTATGAAGCCATTAGCAGGTTTGAACAAAATCGAACAACTTCAACTCTAATTAGAGATCAGTGCTGGAAATACAAGAGAGAAGAAGGGTTGTTTGGAATAGAAGCAGCCCAAGAAGATATGTTGCGAGCTGAGGTTTTTGCGTATAGATGGTGTATGAGCTATGGAGCATATACTCCTGAACTACAGCGCTTTGCCATTTGAATTTTGAGTCAAAGAGCAAGTTCATCAGCTTGTGAGAGGAATTGGAGTTGCTTTGACCACATCCATTCCAAAAAGAGGAATAAGTTGCTGTCGGGAAAGCTGGGAGATCTTGTCTACATTCGCAGCAATCTAAAATTGTTCATGAACAGATCAGCAAATGATTCCACATCTTCTTCACAACAACAAATTTCAGAAGACATAGCAGCTGGAGTTGAAGATGAGCCTGACTTTTTGGATGATGAATTGGGCAGTGATACCGATGATGATGCTACAGCAGCTCAGCCATGTGCTCTTGATGACTTGGAACTTTTTTGAAGTTCTATAATTTTGTCTTTTGATTGTACCTTTTTGACTAAAAGACTTCTTCACACTTTTGATGACTTGTAGCCTTTTTGAAGCTCTAAAGTCTCGACTTTTGATTGTATCTTTTTGACAAAAAACATATCAGCAATCATGATTATCGTGATTTCAAATGTTTCTTATGGTATCTGAATGTTCCATCTTAGCTTATTATATCTGAATGTTCCATCTTAACCTATTTGATAAGTTATTGGAAATATTACTTATATTTTTTTTAAAAATAAAAAATTATATAAGGCGAATTTAATGCTGAATTTTTTTTTGAATTTTTTGCTCTTGCCGAACTTCATCCGAATTTCATGGTTGCCGAATTCGAACGCGGTGACTTAGCTTACAGATATGTATTAATCAATTTTATCATTGCCCTAAATGTTTCATTGCCGCAGATTATTCTTATCAATGTTTTATTATTTGATTATTGGTGTACATTAATGTTTATAAAAGTTCATCTGTTAATATATTTGTTGTATAAACGTTATATTGCTATGTTTTAAATGTTTGTTCAATATAAATTCGGGAGTAATTCACTTATCATTATATTAAATAATTACTTTTGAAACTACATTAAATATTGCATAAAGACTTTATAATAAATAATAAATTAATCGCCTTATTTTTAATTATTATTTACTTTAGGTGAAAAGGCTAACTACAAGCATTCTTCCTTCTGCATCTTTCGGAGATTTTACCCTTGAGGATAAAAGTGTTTTTGACAAAGTAGACACATATATAGATAATATAGGGATGTATTTGGCCAAGTTGAGGACTTATCTTTGAAAGGTGTATTGATAAATTGCTAAAAGGTCAAACCAGAGCTGGGTTCAAACACAAGTATAATGATAAAGAAGATTTAAATAATGTTGCAATGATGATGTTGAAGTAAAAGTAAAACAAGGGGCATGGTTGAAGATCCAAATGGTTGGGAGAAATAAACAGATGCTTCACCAAAATTATCAAGGAGCTCTCTCATATATCTAAGATCCAATTCAAACAATGGAAAAGCCCATAAAAAAATGGATATGCATGCCAAGAAGAATGTCCGATAACATGAAGCAAATGGTTATGGAAAGTTCTACTCATCTAAAACTCATCCAGGATAATTTGGAATAGGCCAGGCACCCCATATAATATCCTTCAAGACGAGAAAGTATTCAGAAGATTGTTACAGATGCCTCTCACTGTTTGCAAACCACTTCTTAGGAGAAAGATGCCACTTTTCTCTTGTAAATATTCTAGAATTGTGGAACAAATTCTTGTACAGAAAGATAACTACATTTCCAGATAACGCAAGCAAGGTAAATGCCAATCATCCAAGGGAGATGAGCATTGTCCTCCTGCTATAAGTAACAGTTATCTTCCATGTTTTCTTTTATCTATTGATGTCTTAGCTATTGCTTTATTATTCAACCCAAAACTAAACTCCAGGGAGCCAGATATTGTATGCTTCTTTTTTAAAGATTATTGTTTTAAAACAATGACTGTAAACTCTTTTTGGAATTAATATATGATGGCTTGTTTACATCTACTTGTCCATTACTACTGCAGTGTTTCAGGAGATCCAGATATCTCTAGGAGCACATTTGTTGCTTTTTGTTATGATTACTTGGTCTTCCATCACAATGGATGTACAAGCCTTCTGATCTAACATATGGAATGTTGTGGATTGGCAATGGATTCCAAAGCTCTACATGAAAACATGATTTATCTCATTTTGAGAATATAAGCTTCTAAAGAATATGATACGTTTACATATCAGTCATCTGAGCACAGGGATTTACATCTTGCTTGCATTAACTTTGTAATTTTTGACACTGTCTCCCAAGGAAGAAGGCATTGCTCCTCAGTGATAATAATTTAAATTCTAAGTCGAAGAATATTTTACTTTTGCAAATTATATTATCAATGAACTGCAAATTGCATTACAGGAAATAAGAATTAGTTCACAAAGGTTGTCACAAATATCTTTATTCAAAATGTACTGTTAGTTACAAAGTTACAGTCTATTTAAAGGATCTTTAACAAAAAAATCACAAAAAATAGCCTAGAATTGTATCAATGATAAATTACAGGGTTATTTCATGCCATTAAGGTTTGATCTCTACTTGCTATGTGCTTTATCAATTTTTAATTCTATAAGATCTAAAGGGAAAATCATTTCAAGCGTAAAGAGTAGAAGAGATTGTACCTATTACTGTCAAGTTGTCAACTGGCCCAAATAACTTATAACTTGATTGTAAGGCCCACTTGACTTTAACCGAACTAGCATCCGCAAGGTTAACTTTTCAAAGTGTGTCATTTATTATAAGGAACAATTTGGAGAACCAATAGGACCAAAGGAGGAATATTTGAATTTTTTAAGAAGTAGGTCAATTGGGGTGGTCAAATCAATCTTACTCGCATCCTATATTTTCAGCACTCAGCTCAAATTTTGTTACTTAGGGTGTTTGACAGAGGAGCTTTTCATGGGTTAAGCAATCTTGCATCACCCAAAAATATTTGTTTGTGTTTGTATTTTGCAAATTTTCTTTGTTATCCTGCCATCTTATTTGCTGCAGGAGTAAATTCTTTCTGCAATCTTCATTCAAAGCCACAAATATTAATCATCATGTACCATACTGCACTTGATCGTTATGCCTTCAAATTCTCATCAAAATATCTTATGGGTAACATGAACATGTACATCTGTCCAAGACTTGTATTTATTTTTATTTGTGAGCTTTGACATGATCTTATCATATTATGAGGCCTAATTGAGTTGTATGCCAAGATTTGAATTTCACACCAAAATATAAGGTTACCTCCCGTAGAGGTTTGTGTTTAGGACTTATCAAAGCTTATCTTACCGCATTTAATAGAGAAGAGTCACTTTACAAGCTACAAGGTGATGCATCCAATTCCACGAAAGGATATGAGCAGGAATCATTTAATATTGGGCCCTTGATTCTTATTTCATGCGTATACAGTGATGTACTAAGTTTTTGGTCAATGTTGCCCTACTAAATCAAAAAATCTCTATAAAAGGGTGACAAATCAAATGAAGGGAGCCAAAAGGAAGCAAGGAGATCTAGAACAAGGAGCTGAAGTGCGTATCATGTGAAGAATATTGGCATTTACTTCTTGTATACTGTACTCATAGCTGAGCCTTTCCAAACGGCTGTCGTTTGAAATAAACTACTATATTATGTGCCATCTTATCATTCTAGTTTTAAAATCTTTTCTAGACAAGCTTTTGCTATGTACTATTGCACCAAATAACCAATTGTTAACTCAACTTGTTACCAATGTTGCATCAAAAATGTGAAACACAGTTATATGATTTTAAAAAGTTTCAATAGTCCTATGTTTGTTTTTATCTACCAAAATACACTTCAATGTTTGCAGGCCAAAATAATGTAAAAGTAAAATCTAAACCTAAAACTAATATAATCCTACTCTAACCAAGATAAGAGAAATCAAGAAGAAAAAATAAGGGTAAGGGATATGCAAAGAGGGAAGGAAGCAGTGAGCCTGTTAAGCAGGGTGAGCATCATCGATTTCCAAACATTCTCTGTTAAGTCTGAAAACCATTCCAAGTATTAACCAGTTAACCAAAGATTGAGTACAAGAACAGTGAAATTTTTAAAGGTGAATTTGTAATGTCCCCTGTTAGGAGATAGCCCACTTTCCAATAATTAAACACATCTCGTCATAATTATTATATTTTATCATGCATTTGTTAGCTCTAGGGAACAATACATCATACAAGGGATAATCAACATAGCCAAGTCTAATCCCTAATCAATCCTAATGATCAATCTTAGCGGAGATTGGGAAGTATCTTTGTTATGGTGCCAGAAAACCATCCTCCACAAGTAGTGCCTTTGTATGATGTAACTGTAGACGTATAAAAATGACCATATTCCTAAATGAATATTTAATGTTCATTTTATTCTCATTTCTCTATTTAGTTAAATCTAATTTAATTAAATCACCCACATTCTTCTATTTAATTAAATAAATTATTCTATTTATTTATTTAAATTCACTTTAGCCCTTTATATCATTTAATTGAATAAATCATTTTATTTAATTAAAACCCTTCTCTCTACTTTTTAATTAAATTTACATTTAATTAAGTAGTTCACCCCAATTAAATAAATCTAATTTATTTAAAATCCCCAACTTGCAACCAAATTGAAATGAAGCAATTTATTTTAATTAAAACCCATTATCCCTCATCCACTTGCATTTTCCTACATCTCCCACTTGCCTCCTAACCCTCTTCCTAAATTCTTCTAGAATACCTCTAATCCTAATCAATTAACCTAAACCCATCAATTATCCCCTTTCCCTAAATTTGAGGAGGTCACTTCTCAAATTTGGAGTAAAGTCTTCCAAAGGCATTAAAGCCTTTATGCCTTCAACAAGCTAACTTGTTGAAAACTCCCAAATTAGGAAGGACTCTTACAAATTTGTCCCCAAAGTCTTCAAACCATTAATGATTAATTAACCCTTAGTGGCATGGTTAGAGACTTTTTGTCTAACTCAACCCTCACCTAACCCAGGGGTCTCATCAAGCATTCATTGCTTTGACCATGGTTATCCCTTTAACCTTTGCACAAGAGTTTATCCTTTGGGTAAAAGCTTTATCCAATGGATAATCTTAACCTAACCTTAACCTTTACCCTCTAAGGTAACCATCATGTCTTCTCAAGCATTTTATGCTTCTTACCTCTCCTCTCAAGCAGTCTTATGTTGACAATTGTCACGATTTCATTGGTGAGAATTGCAAACATGGATTGATAACTTTCAATCCTGACCCTTGATTAGATCCTTCAATCCTGACCATCCATTGCCCTATTTCTTCTATAAATAGAGTCCTCATTCCTCCATTTCAAGAATCCAAGTCTTTAGCATCATACTTATACTTAATTTTAAAGCATTTAGCCTCTCTTTGCAATAGAAATTAATCTAATAAGCATTTTAGAATATTTCTATTATCATTAGCTTAAGTTACATAACTAGTATATCATGTTAGGATAGTATTTTTACTAACCTTGTCATCTTATCATCTAGTTTAGTTCATTTACAAGAATCATGCATAAATAGGATGCATTCATACTAAGTTCAATCAAAAGCATCCCTCGTTCTTGCATTCGTCATCCCTAAGTCACTTTGCTCAGGGATTTGAGAGCAAAGGCATTGGCTTGAGGGACCTTGTGAGATAGAGAACCATGGAACACTCCTTGGGAAGTTGAGTCATTCCTCATGGCTCCATAACTTGCACCAAGAGTCCCATGGGTGTGTGGGCAAGTCCTTGAAATATTTCCACATTTTGGATTTCACCGAACCACTTTTCCCGCATACAGTAACATATGCTCATTCCACCGCACGCCTTATCCATTGCCTTACATGATGTAGCACATGCCCATTCCACCGCAAGCCTTATCCATTGCCTTTGTATGATGTAGCACATGTCCATTCCACCACAGGTCTTATCTACCTTGCGAGGTATTAATACCACCTTTCCCTAAAAACACCACATCCAATCCTAGCATAGGCATTAGCAGAAAAGTAAGGATTAGGCTATGAGTATACTAACTTCTCATGTATTATGAATATATATGAAATTAGGTATGATTGTCATACATATTGCAGTCGATATTAATATTACTATTAAATTCTGCATAAGAACATGATCAGGCATCATATATTACGCATACATATTAAGCACATCCCCATGCATACCACCAAGAACAAGGATGTTACCACCTGTAACTTAATAACAGTTCTGATCTGATCTGATTGATGTTGATCTCATTGGAAGCTTTTGATTCCTTTCCTTTATATCTCTCAATGTGAGGGACAAGTCACACCTCTTCATCATGCATGGCCTTTGGCAAGAGAGACACCCTTTCACCGTTAGCACCCTTTGAAAGAGTGCAACTCTTCATTACTTCTACCCTTTGAAAGGAACACAACCTTTCACAATCAGATCTGCACTTCTGATTCCCCAAATTATCCCCCACTTCAAATGAGCTTTCTTCTCCCTTTTATACCTCATATTTGGGAAAGTCACAACTTATCATTTCATGTCTTTTGACCATTCATTAACTTAATTAAATTTTAATTCTATTTAATTATATTCTTTTATATTTTAATTTAATATTTATTTTTATTCGTTTGTATTTAAATTTCATTATTATTATTTATTATTAAATTCAATTTCAAAGTAGGGACATTACAGTCTGTCCCACTCAAGATTGCTCGTCCTTGAGCAATGATCATGTAGTGTTCAAAATGATTCCCAATATGAAATGGCTTTGAAAACACACATAGAATAAACATGCTGGAAACATATCAGGCATGAACCAAACATGGAGCATACACATGGATATATGCAAACACGGAACATACACACAAATACATGTATTGTTAGACTCCTTCTTATTGACTAGAATGATTCATTGATTTGTGTTTACCCTGCAGAATGGCAGGATCAAAGCTCTGATACCAATTGTAATGTCCCCTATTAGGAGATAGCCTATTTTCCAACAATTAAACACATCTCATCATACTTATTATATTTCATTATGCATTTGTTAGCTCTAGGGAACAATACATCATACAAGGGATAATCAACATAGCCATGTCTAATCCTTCATCAATCCTAATGATCAATCTTAGCAGGGATTGGGAAGTATCTTTGTTAGGGCGCCAGAAAACCATCCTCCACAAGAAGTGCCTTTGTATGATGTAACATATGCCCATTCCACCACAGACCTTATCTATTGCCTTTGTATGATGTAGCACATGCCCATTCCATCGCAGGTCTTATCTACCTTGCAAGGTATTAATACCGCCTTTCCCTAACAATTCCACATCCAATCCTAGCATAGGCATTAGCAGAAAAGCAAGGATTAGGCTATGAGTGCACTCTTCTCATGTATTATGAATATATATAAAATTAAGTATGACCGTCATACATATTGCAGTCTATATTAATATTCCTATTAAATTCTGCATAAGAACACTATCAGGCATCATAGATTAAGCATACATATTAAGCACATCCCCATGCATAACACCAAGAACAAGGATGTTAGTGCCTGTAACTTAATAACAGTTCTGATCTGATCCGATAGATGGTGATCTCACTGGATGTTTTTGATTCCTTTCCTTTATATCTCAGTGTGAGGGGCAGGTCACACCTCTTCATCATGTATGCCCTTTGGCAAGAGACGCACCCTTTTCACCATTAGCACCCTTTGAAAGAGTGCAAATGTTCATTATTTCTGCCCTTTGAAAGGGACACAACCTTTCACAATCAGATCTGCACTTCTGATTCCCCAAATTATCCCCGACTTCAAATGAGTTTTCTTCTCACTTTTATACCTCATATTTGGGGAAGTCACAACTTATCATTTCATGACTTTTGACCATTCATTAACTTAATTAAATTTTAATTCTATTTAATTATATTCTTTTATAATTTTATTTTATTTTTATTTTTATTGTAATGTCCCCTTTTGGGATTTCCCTAAATCTTGCCTTAGATTACTATTCTCAATTGATAAGGGAGGGTTAGAGAGAGGGTTCCTTTATCTTCTTAAAGGGAATAAAGTTTGCGGGTCCCTTTATTGTTTTATGTTCTGCTAAAATATTCTCCCTTTTGATTCTTTTTTCATTTAGATCAGAGCATAGATTGAACTTCTGTTTATGTCTGCATATTAATCTATTTGTATGTGTTTTCTATCTGCATAAGGAATTCACTGGTAATCATACCCAGATGCTGTTATAAGCAATCAATCTATTTCGGTGTGGCTTTCTGAAGGTATCTTTAAGTTTGATCCACCTGTGATGTTTATGTAATTCTGAGTGCAGTCTATTTCTTTCCAACTGATTCATGTATTATGGATTAAGTATGAATGTCATACATATTGCAGTCTAAATTAATATTACTACTGAATTCTGCATAAGAACATTATCAGGCTTCATATATTAAGCACACATATTAAGCACATCCCCAACCAAGAACAATGATGTTACTTCCCATAACTTAATAACAGTTCTGATTTGATCTGATCGATGGTGATCTCCTTGGATGCTTGGATTCTTTTCCTTTACATCTCTCAATGTGAAGGAGGGGTCACACCTCTTCACCATGTATGCCCTTTGGCAAGAGGTACACCCTTTCACCATCAGCACCCTTTGAAAGAGTGCAACTCTTAATTATTTCTGCCTTTTTGAAAGGGACACAACCTTTCACAATCAGATCTACACTTTTATTTAAATTAGATCTGCACCTCTGATTCCCAAATTATCCCCCTCAAATGAGGTTCTCTTCTCCCTTTTATATCTCATGTTTGAGGGAGTCACAACTTTTTATTTCATGTCTTTGACCATTCATTAACTTAATTAAAATTTTATTATATACTTTTATATTTTTATTTTTATTTTACTATTATCATTTACCATTAAATTGTATTTCAAAGTGGGGACATTACATTTATTCTTTTGTATTTTAATTTTATTATTATTATTTATTATTAAATTCTATTTCAAAGTAGGAACATTACAGAATTAGTTTTATTCAACCGTGAAAGAGAGCACAATATGAATGTGTAGATCACCACCCACATGCATTACCCACAGAAATTTAAGATATTCATCTTAAGACAACATTTTTCTTGCACATAGAAATCCACCCAAATAACCTATTTTATTGTGTACAATTTTTTGTTTTCCTTCTTCCTTCTCAGACAGGATCCAGAGAATCAGGTCTTCCTGCTTGACCAGCTAAGGTAGTTCATACAGGGTAATATTAGCCTTGATTTCGTCTATATCTTCTACAATGTTATTGCTTGTTTTGATTCACATAAGGTATTTCAGTTTGTGTTGATGAAGTTGATTGTCGAGGTCGCGTTGGATTATCACTCACCTTTGGATCAGGAGGAGAAAAGACAACATTGTACAGAGTGGAAGGCATCAATGGTTGTTTTCCTTTACTGTAGTGTGCATGTGGTCAATTGTTTCGTTAATATTTTAAAATAAAGAACAAGTGTAGAATCGCTGAGACTCCCTTAAATTATATAATTGGTTTTTCCAATTTTCCAAGAACACCAAGATCCCCTTGTCAGGCAGTGGATTACCAGATTCCAAAAATCATTACCATCCTTTTCAAAAGAGTCTTGAGCCTTGGACTAGTAGCATCTCTTTCAAGCAAGCACCGTCATGCTCTCCACATTGGCATGCCAAAACTGGAAATCAAGTTCAACAGCTTATATCTACAATGCAATACCAATGAGGCTTAAGACAAACCTTCCACATGTACGCATTTAATTTTTTAGGCAATGAAGATATACGCTCATTTTAAAATCTGCTGAGATCTTTCCTGGTTGCTATCTAAGTGAGAAATTGACTTCTCAAATGTTGATGTCGGCTACAAAGCCTTTTTCAAAAGCTCCATGCAGGATGACAATGCAAAAGTTGTTCGAGCTTAGAATGCATGTTCCAGAAGCTGACTGGTGAGAGTTTGATTAGGCGTTACTATTTTTCATCACATAGACCAAAGGGCAATCATCAATGATAAAGAGTCATTGGTACATATAATCCCTTTTTACAAAGGAGAAAGCCCTCATCTGCATATTTATTTAGAATCTGGCCAAAGCATCGAATGGGGGCCAACCAGAAGTCAGTAACACAAAGGAAGGAAAAGGGAAAGAGGAGACTTTAAACAAGGCTATGAATGATCAACCTTAGATAGGAAAAAGTCGGATCTTGTGCAGCAATTGCTATAAAGGAAAAGGATGCAATTTTTTATCGCCCTCTCTTACAATCTGACTGGAGGTGACCACACAATGTGATTGCACCTCAACTATCTATCTCGTGGTGAAGAATGAAAATTTTCCATCAGAATCGATACCTTCCCAACTACATGGCAGAAAGCAAATAAATTTGAACCTCTGAGAACATGATTTGTATTATCTGCTACCCAAACCCAATTGACTCTATAGACGAATTTGGAACTAAGTCTTCCATGAAATTTTCTTATATACTAGTAATCCCTTGTATTGAGATTTATGTATATTATTTTATTTTTCACAAAAATAATAAAAGTGAAACTGTCATCTCCAAAATTGGAAATTTAGTTTAGGGCATTTATATAAATGCGTATAAATGAAGCCATAGAAGCCATGCCCTGCCCTTTCTTAATGTGAAGGCGTACGTAGACTATCTAAGAGATACACATAAGAATGTACCTGATATTCGTGGACATTAAGATGGCGTAGTTGTTGGTGACGGTGGTGCTGCTGCTGCTGCTGCCATGATCTGCCCACTCTGCTGATCACACGGCTCACAGTCCCTCGCACCATTTTCACTTGTACTTGTAGACCTGGGTGGAAACCCACGCACTCCCTCCTCTTCACTGCGTTTCCTTAACAATGGATTTCTGCACCCACAATTGACACAGCCCCGCGAGGAAAAATTGGTGGGTTGGTCAGACTGCAAACTGTTCTTTAACGTTAGGTCAATTTTGGTTTTATATAATAGAACATTTATTAATTAAACCATTTAATATTGTAAGAAAATTCTAATGGTGAAAATAAAACATCTATTAATTAAACCATTTAATATTGTAAGAAAATTCTAATGGTGAAAAATTTTTATGCTCTGGAGTCCTTTATGTACAGTGTTTTAAAATAATTACTTAAAACATTGTTTTTTTTTTAATTTGGTTTAGGATATTTCTATATTTGAAATAGTATATTTATTTTTATTTTTTGGGGAATATAGGTAGAAAAAATATTATATTTCTTAATTATTCTAAAAAAAATTATTATATTGTAAATAATATTAAATCATTATAATATTAATATTATAATATTGTTAACATATGGCTATATTATTATGTTTTAATATTAAGACTATATTATATTTTTATTTTGTACTCATCCTTATTCTAAAAAGTGGATTTTATATTCAATCTCCCTTAATTAATAACATTATTTCTAATCTATTGTTATAGTAATATTCAATTATATTGGCCCTTTAATGGGCCTGGTAGGGTATATCCTACAGTTGGAAATGAGTCTTTATGTTGGTGGGGAAACCTGAGAAAGGATAGATGAAAATCAATTTCGAAGGTGTTTCACGAGAAAATCCGGGTATCTCGAGAGCAGGTTGTATTGCTAGAAATGAGGAAGGAATGATTGTTGCAAAAGGTACTCAAAGGTTATCCAATGGCACAAATAATGAAGCTAAGGTGAGAGTCACATTGTTGGTGGTTGATTTGGCGAGTAACCTCAAAGTTTCCAAACTACATTTAGAATGGGATTCAAAGACGATGATGCAATTGCTAAAGGGTCTTCATAGTGCTGGCGAATTAATAAATTTATTAAAATTATTTGTAGAAAATTAAATCTTTTTCAAGATTTTAAATTGTTCCTCACTCGAAGGGAAGGAAATGTGGAGGCGGACAGTTTGTCCAACCTGGGTTGTGAGATGGATCAGCAGTTAGTTGAGTGGTGGGATGACAAAGGGTGTGATGTGGCTTGGGCGCATTGAGTTTTGACATGTGGTGCTTGTGTGCTCGCCATTTTGTGGGGGTGGTGATGAACGTTATTTAAATTTATTTATTCTAAGTTTACCTCTTCATCATTTAAATTGTGTCACCACCTTGTTTGTCATTATTGCAAGCTCTCGTTTATTGGAAGGATGTAAGGTGGCACATGTTTGGACGTGTGATTGAGCTGGGAAAGGATTTCATATCCAGGTTTAATGATTTTTTGCTTCTTTTAATTGATGCATGTCATTTTTTTGAGTTAAGGAAGGGTTGTTTTTGGTGGCATAGCGTGGTGTAAAAGGTTGGCAAATAGAGGGTAGTATCTTCAAAGCATAGGTTGCAGAGATGGAAGCAAATTTCACTCTGCATTCCATCAAACAACAGTTGGCTTTCTTGGGTCGAATCACAGATAAGAGTCTGGGTGGTATTTTCCTTTTTGAAGAGGAGGAGTTTCTGGAGATAATTAAGACTCTATTGGGCAATGAGTTTTTGGTGTTTGAATTCATGTACAAGACTAATATGGACATAATTTCAATGTTTGTGGCTTGGGGACTTAACTTTGGGTTGAAGTAGGAGGTTGAATGGGTGGTTAAAGCATGCGTACCTGTACATTCTCTGTGTGGCTTGGTTTCTTTGTTGGGGAAAGTGATTACTGGGCAAGGTCTAAGGCATCCTTTTGGAGAAGGTGTCATGCTAGAACGCATCAATGTGGAATTCCATCCATTTGTGCTTTTGAGGGATGGGGTAGATAGAGTTGTGACGTCTGAGGAGGCCCGTGAGGCATGGGAAGACCTAAAGGTCTTTATTCGCACCACCAAAGTTGAGAGGAGAATGTCTTGAGATGCAAAGTTGAAGTAGCAAGGCGAGGGCAAGAAAATCAAGTTTGAAGTCGAAGACTACTGGGTGAATGGTCCTCGGATGAAGAAGAATTCCAAGTAGGTTTTTTTGTATTTAGGGCTTGCTCTTTCTAGTAGTGGTTCCTTTGGTTTGATTTTTTTTGTGTTTAGTTGGGTATGGTTGTCTACGTACAGACCTCTTTTTTTATTATTGTCTTTTAAACTTTCATATTGTTTAAGACTTTAGGGTTAATCCCTACATTTTGATCATGGTGGACAATGTTTATATCTTCACTTTTAATATTAATAAATAAATTATACATTTAGCGAATGAAAAGAAAAGAAAATTATATTATATATTTAAAATAATGAAAATATTTTCTTGTTTTTTATATTTATAACAAGTGTCATAACAAGTACTTGCCTTTATAGTATTATTGTAGAATAGATGATAGAAAGTTATGATATACTAATTTGAAGAAAAGATGGATAATAGTTTGAGAAGTTTCATGTATTACTTATTTATTGATTTTTAATAGGCACAAAAATGTCTATATTGATCGATTGATTTAGAGTTAGATCATTATAATGTAGTTATAGTAATTAGTTGAAGAGAAACAACTAATGGTTATTGTAATTATTTTACAACAAAGTGAAAGTATAGTTGATATTAATCATAAGTTAATTTTTATTTGGTTAAAAATTATTGATAATTATAATAGAATTTTATATATTTTGTTGGTTTTGTAAAACTAAAAGTATATCATTATCAATATTATAAATAAACATACAAACAAATAAAATGACTTTTATACATGTATGTATATATTTGTATGGACAAGCATTAAGAAGGTATATAAATTTAAAAAATTATAAATTAAATATTTAAAATGAAAAATATCAATTGAATTATTATTATGAAATATAATAGAAGATTTAATAATTATATGAAAAAATGGTAACTTGTACGGATCCAGGAAGGATGCCCTGTCGCCCTTCTCGGATTTCGAACCGGTTTGCTAGCACTCGTGAGGTCGTCTTGGTGTCCTGTCATGCGAAACATGTTTTCTTCCACGTGTTGCTTTTGTGTTTGAAGTATTTGTTTGATTTTGCCTCGTGTGTGGCTTTGTTGTTCTCTTTTTTCTCTTATTTAATTTTCTCTCATTCAGCATGCTTGTTTTCTTTCTTGTCAAACTGCCCCTGGACTTAGGTCTTGTTCGTGCTCTTTCCTTTCAAAGTCGCTCGTGCAAGATCGATGGGTAGTTTGAGTAATGACGATCCCGCTCGAAGGAATGATGAGGAAGCCATCATTAATAATGAGGGGAGATTGGAAGATGAGGTTGTCATTTCGCAGAAAGAAAAGCATGAGAAGCTTTCCTACAAAGCAGTGGTTTCAGAACACTCGACCACAATTTGTCTGCCTTCTGCATGTTTTAATGGATTTTTCTGCAAGCCCGAGCGCATGGACACTGAGACCACCTCGGGAGGGACCGTAACCGATGGAGATAGACTTGAACCTAGGGATGATAGAGAGACCAACGACCCCGGAGGAGGAAATGGTAAGTCTCGTCCTCTCGAGTTGAAGACCCTCTCCTTGTCACCTAATGAGGATATGGTTAAGGCTATTAGGGCCTAGCAGTCTTGCTTAAGAAATATTGCAGTTTTCTTTGTATGCATGGATAGAGAATCTTTGCCTTTGAGGAAGTTTTTTGATGATTGGATTGCTAATGTGTGGGGTAAAAAATTAGGCATTCATGTTAATTTATGCAAAATGATTCAGAAGGGTTTATTTGTAATTTTCTTTAAATCTCATAACATGCAAGATAGGGTTTTGAAGAAGAATTTTTGGAATATCGAGCGTTCTCTGTTTAGGGCTTTTCCTTGGTCCCCCAAAAGAAATGTAGAGCAGGTTATTGCTCATGCCTCCCCCAATTGGGTCAAAATTGAGAATCTCTAGCCCAAATTTTGGCCTTTCATCTCTCATATTTTGAAGCCACTGGGCTCCGTCCTGCAAGTCGAGGGTTCGAGAACTACCCACCCTCATTTGAATGCTCAGGCCCTTGTTGCTCTTGACCCCGAGGTAGTGTTTCCCGACATTATCTCTCTAGAATTTGAAGGAGAAAGCTTTGCTTGGGAAGTGTCTTTGTTGGGTAACCTGGGGGCATTTTTTTTTTGTAAAAATATTGTACATATGCGAAAGGACTGCCCTTCTCTGAAGAAACCTCATAATGCTAATTTTAATATTGATGATAAAAATAATTTGAGAAGTGACAATAGCAGAGTGCCAAAAGTTGTTTCTTCCTCGAAAGAGGATGTCTCTTTACCAATGGATACTCCATCCGAAATGGGCAAAGACAAGGTTAATTATGGCCTAGAGTTCCCTATTGGTGATAATAGTAGAAATAAATTTGTTTGTCTTTCTAATCCTCTGTTTGAGGATGAATATGAGGTTGGTCAAACCCCTCTCATAAATGATCCCCCCAATATCCCTAGCGGGTGTCAATCAGTACAAACTAAGCCTCTTTTCTTTGATCACGGAAGGGTTTTGAATTCCTCCCCCCAACCCAGATTGAATGCCCAACAGATTTCTCTTGCAAGTATTAAGGAGAAGGCCGATCTTTTAAGAAATGTCACTTTAGTCCCATCCGAGTTGAGGCTGAGTAACTCCTTACCTGGTATCATGAACTTCGTGGTGGAAGGCTCCTCAGATAATTAGATTGTGCCATTTGGCTCGGATGGCTTAGTTAGTATTAATGTTGGCAATTCACAGAGGTGGTTAGTAAAAAAATAAGAAAGAAAATAAAAACATCTGATAGACAATCTCTTTCCAATGATAATAGTAAAAAAGTTTATGAGGTGCCCGAGTGCTTTAATAGACTGTAGAAGAACCAAAAACCCTCCTCCAAATAAGTTTTTATGATGATGCACATGCATAGCTAGAATGTTAGGGGCTTGGAGATGTCTGATAGAAAATATGTGGTCAGAAAATGGTGTAATAGCATCAAGGAAAAAGACATTATATGCCTTTAAGAGATCAAAGTGGTGGGGTTTCAAGCTTATACTATGTTGAGATTTTTGTGGGATCGGGCCATAAGGTTCCATTCCAATCATGAAAGGGGTAAAGGTGGTACTGTCATTATGGTTGGCTCCAAGTGGGCAGATAAGATCATTGCCAATGGTGTCTCTCCCTGTCAAAGGGCCTTGTGGGTTACCTTTAAGGAGAAGGATTGTGTTTTTGGTATTTGCAACATTTATGCTGCTAATGATTACAGAGACAAAGCTAGACTTTGGGACTGGTTAACAACCGGATTGCCGAATGCCCATTGGAACTTTGTGGGAGATTTTAATATGATTGAACATGGTGATGATAAAAGTAGTGGTAATAAACATTGTTGGAAGGGTAATGAACATTTTTTCTAGGCCAAATTCAAAAGAAGATTTAATCTGATTGATCTCGTGGAGAAGAGAAAGGGTTCCTTTTGTGGTATCTGGTTCACATGGTGCAACAACCAAAGTGGTAAACAAAGAATGTATTGTAGACTGGACAGATGTTATGCAGATGCCTCTTTCTTTTCCTTCCTCCCTCAAAGGGGGCAAGCCCCCATTTGTGTATCCCCTGCTAGCATCTCAGATCACTCTCCTATTTCTATCACTGTTGATCTGGACCTTGACCCCTCCTTTGTGATTAGACATAAAAGGGAAAATAGCTTCAAACTTAATGTCTCCTTTCTCAATTATGAGGATAATTCAAAAGCTATTATGATGGTCTCTCAACTGACTAAAGTTTGTTCCTCCCATCTCAGACCTAGGGAGCGGTGGGAGACCCTTAGTGCTTCCTGGAGGAAAATGTTTCAGGTTATTGGTAAGAAGTATGCTATGGACAGGTCTAAGGAGGAGTCCTTTCTTCAAACTAGGCTTAATAAGATTGAACAGGAACTTCAGAGTAAGGGAAATGACCTTAGGCTGGAGGGAGAGTTGTCCTCAGTCAAGGACCTATTAAGGAAAGTGCAAAACTGCAAGATCAAAGGGCAGAAGGTTAGAGCTAGAATGAATTGGATTAAAGGTGGAGATAAGGGATCCAGTTATTTCTTCAATCTTATCAAAGCTAAAAATAAGGGAGAACTTATTGGAGACATTCAAGTTAACAACTTAATCACTAATGATTCGGTAGCCATCAAAGTGGCATTCTTCAGTTTTTACAATAGTCTCTTCTCTTCTGACCATGGGATAGTAATCAGGAGGCCCTAGAGAAATGCTTATTACTAATTCCTAAGAAAATCTCTTGTGAGGATGCTAAGGCTCTGAGTCATAAGATCTCTGTGGAAGAGATCAAAAGTTCTATCACTTCATTAGCCAATGGCAAGTCTCCAGAGATAGATGGTCTACCTGCTGAGTTCTATAAGAAGCACTTAGAGTGGATAAGCCTAGAACTATTGATATTATATGAAGATGTTTTTACACAAGGTTCCCTTGGAGAAAATATCAATAAAGGTGTTATCAAGTTGTTACCTAAAGGTGGGGATAAGACTCTGGTTAAAAATTGGAGACCTATCACCTTATTGAATACCTCATATAAAATTATTGCAAAAATATTGGCAAGGAGAATTGTTGGATTGTTGGATAAGTTCATCTCTGCCACACAGACTAGATTCATAAAAGGTAGATATATTTTGGAAAACTTGGTTACTAGTTGGGAGGCTATGCACTGGGCCAAAGCTGATAATCATAATGTTGCAATGGCCCTTCTGGACTTTGAGAAAGCATATGACAGAATTGAATGGTCATTTGTTAGAGGAATGTTACAAGCTTTTTGTTTTCCTTCATATTTTTGTAAATAGATAGTAGACGTTCTTTTTAAGGACTCATCCACAGTCATTGAGGTTAATGGTGATATGTTTGAACCTATCCCACTAAGGAGGTCTATAAGGCAAGGGTGCCCCATTGCCCCAACCCTGTTTGTCATTGTTGCTAATGCCCTTTATTACATTCTAAGGGCCCTGAATCTTGGGCCCCCTATCAAAGGTCTTACTCTCCCTAATGTTGATGATTTGATTAATGCTCAATTTGCTGATAATACTGCTTTATTTTTAGCCCTGGATGAGGATAACTTTGATAATGCCATGGAGAGACTCCAGTTTTTTTGGTGCTAAGATAGCTCCCCACAAATCTACAGTGCTTGGATGGTTTGAGAGTCACCCAAATTGGATTTCATGCAAAGGTTGGCAATGGGCAAGACCAAACTCTATTGTAAGATATCTTGGTATTCCTTTTGCTATTAATCCAACTACTCAATATATGTGGCAGTGGATATACTCTAAAATTAAAAAGAAACGTCTTAAATGGCAAACTCACATGCTCTCCTTAGCTGGCAGAGTGCAGATTGTTCAAAAGGTTCTCTCTTCACATCATATATATTGTGCCTCTGCATGGGTGTTTGCCAATTATCAAACCAATAAGGTTGAGAGGATTATGAGGGACTTTTTATGGTCTTATGGGATGGGGCACAAGAAGAGACACTGTGTGAATTGGAATTGGTGTTGCGGACCTAGATGTATGGGTGGATTGGGTATCAAGGATATAAGGGCTCATGGAATTGCTTTAGCTTCCAAATGGATTGTAAAAGCCCTATACGACAATGAACCTTGGAAGGTGCTGATAAGAAACTGTATGCGGGAAAAGTGGGCTGATAAAATTCAATATGTGAAAATATTGCAAAATACTAGTCCACACACACACACAGGACTTCTTGATGCAAGCTATGGAGTAACGTAGTGTTACTCAGCTTCCCAAGGAGGGTCCCATGGTTCTCTATCTCACAATGTCCCTCAAACCAACGTTTTTGCTCTCAGATCACTGAGCAAAATGGTTTAGGGATGGCAAATATGAGAACGAGAGATGCTTTTGATTGATTTTAGTATGAGATGTGTTGTTGAAAGGAAATTCGCAGCCAACTTTATGACAATTTCTACATAACCCAAATTCAGATTTTAACCAAATCAACACATAAGATCCACATGCAAAGAATAGACAACATACTCACAAAATGTGACACAAGATATACCCTGGGAAAACCCTCATGAGGGAAAAACCCAGCCTCCAAAAGCATTATCCACCATGTATTATCAGCAATGCGTCCATTACAATACAACTATGGAAAGCCTTCAAAACCCAGCCATAACCAAGCATTCCATGTGATCAAGCATGAATCCACACATCCCATGCCATGCTTCCTTCTTCACAAATGCTAACCTGGCTTCATATCCCAAACAACTACCCTTGTGGTGCTTTTATAGAAACAAGCAACCACAAAACCACTAAGTGGTATTACATCAAAACCATGTGCCCAAAACCATGTGACAATAAAATAATATTTTCCTTACCAACCTTTTAATGTTTTCCTTAACTACCCATGACCCACATTTAATATTGGGTACTTTATCACAATTACATTCCCCAATATAAAATAACAATACCAATGTGTCAATACAACTCATCAAGTGGTTACAAGAATATCCAAAAGGATCTCTACATGTTGCACGTCCATCTAGGTGCTCCTAGGTGCAACAATACAATGATATTACAATTTAATTCTTTGTCCACCTCACACAATAATAAAACAATACAATAATAAACCATTATTATGCAAGGTGTACAACACCATTTCCCAACAATTGTAAGCTATGTATGATGCAAAATGCAGTAAACTAACTATAAGATGACAAGGTTAGTATGAATACTATTTTAGCATACTATATTTAGTCTGTGATTGAACTAAAATGATAAAGAAAGTAATCTAAACATGCATATTTGATCTAAAAGAGGCTAAATGAAGAGCATAAAGATGATGAAAAGCTTGAAAGTATTTGAGCATAAGTATAATGCTACAAATTTGAAAGATGATTGTTAAGAATGGAGGAATGAGGGCTCTATTTATAGCACAAACAGGGCAATAGATGGTCAAGATTGAAAGGTTTAATCAAGGGCCAGGTTTGAAAGTTGGGGATCCATGTGCATTATTGGCACCAATAAAATGGTGACAAGTGTCAACATAGGATTGGGTTGAGAAAAGAGGTTGGAGGCATTAAAGGCCTGAGAAGACCTCATGGTTATCTAAAGGCTAAGGGTCAAGTCTAAGTTAGGCTTACCCACTGGATTAAGAGTTAATCCAAGGATAAACCTTTGTGCAAATGATTAAGAGATAATCATGGTCAAAGCATTAACGGCCTGATGAGACCCTTGGGTTGGATAGAGGTTGAGTCAAAACAAATGTTTTAACCATGTGGGAAGGTTTGAATTAACCATTAATGGTTATTGGAGACTTTGGGGATTAAGTGGTTGAAGATTGGAAGCCTTTAATGGTTTTCAAAGACTTTAAGGGTTTTAGTGGTTGAAGGTTGAAAACCTTCAATGGTTATCAAAGACTTTAAGGTTTTTGAGAAGTGACTTCCCTTTGCTTAGGGATGTGACAAAATTTAGAGGAGGGTTAGGTTAATTAGAAGCGTTTAGAAGATTCTAGAAGGGATTAGGAAGGGGTTTGGGATTTTGCAAGTGGATGGGGGGATAATAGGATTTAATTGAATTAAATGATTTTATTCAATTTGGTTGCAATTAAATAAATTTGATTTATTCAATTTGGGATAACTATTTAATTAAATTTGAATTTAATTAAAAGTGGATAGGGGGGATTTAATTGAATAAAATGATTTATTCATTAAATGGTATAGTGAATTTAATGAAAATAAATTGAGTAATTTATTTAATAAAATAGAAGAATGTGGATAATTTAATTAAATTGGATTTAATCAAATAGAAAAATGAACATAAAATATTCATTTAGGAATGTGGTCATTTTTATACGTCTACAGAAACAATATTGAAAGGTTGGTTGTTAAGAAAGGTAAAACATGGAGGAATATCCCCTTATGTGATATTGTATTAGGGGACTATAGTATGAAGGTGTTTAGCTCCAGTGTATTTGCTTCACTATGGAAGGCAAGGTCATAGGTGAGGAGGTTACTCCCCTCTAAGGATGCAATAGGAAATTCTCCAACATATGTTGTTGTGGATAGATCTATTTGGTGGGTGGTGAACCTGAACAATAAACCCTTTGCTTTGACCCAAAGCTGTTCTGCTAAGATTTGGAATGATAAGGGTATATCTTTGATTAGCAATGTACTGATTGACAACCGACTTGGCTCTTGGATGGAGATTAATTCTAAATATGAGATCCTTGCTTCACAAAAGAAAACACACTCTCTCATTGGTAAGGCTACAGGTTGTTTTTTCCCTGGTAAGATCTTGGATATTGTCTCCTTTTTGAAACAACTTAAATGGTTGGATGGCTCTCCATTCTTGGAAATTTCTACTAAATAGATTTATTTGATGTTGAAGGAGGATTACTCAATCTTCTCTAGAGTTAATAAAGGTTGGGGTCTTGACTGACCTAAGTCCAGGTGGCAATTTATTTTTTATTTCTTTTGGCATTCTCCCATTGATCCTAAGCAGTCTTATTTTAGATGGCTCCTTTTGTTAAAAAAGCTAGTTGTTGGTTCCTTTTTATCTGCTGAGGGTTTCATGTCTATTAAGTGTGTTGTGTGCAATGTTCAAGAATCCTTTGAGCACCTATTTTTTGAGTATGAGTTTGCTCATGGTGTGTGGTCCATTTTCCTTGGCCCTTCTATTGTCTGGAACCACCAGCCTGGTCCTTCCTGGAGTGAGGTCCTTGCTAGTTTTGTAGAATCTTTTGACCTTAAGATGAACCGGTTCTGGTTCTGGTGTTGTGGTTTCTTTGGAAGGAAAGAAATGGAGAGGTTTTTCAGAACAAGAGGAGGAGGCTTACCGAGTTTAATAATAAACTCACATATTTTTATATTATTTCACAGGTTTCTGTTGTCTTGGAGATCTCTAAAGACGGATTCATGACTTTGGTTCGTGAAGGTGCTCTGTAGATTTACAAGGAAGATATCCAGTTTGTCCAGTACTTCAAGAAACATATGGATATGTTGCATCTGAAGGAGATCAATGCCTTGGTTCAGTACATGCAGAAGCTCAAACTTGAAGACTCAGATGTGCTTTCCCTTGGGACTGGAGAGAAAGGCACAGGAGAACATTGAATAGGGTGGCTTCTTTTTGTTACCTTTAGACTGGCCTATGAGGCATTTTGTATTAATCCTTTTTATGTGTTGTTCATATTGTAAGACATAGTCATCTGACACAGGGCTACGACCTGTTTTGATATACATGTGAAAAAAGATATTGTACAAAGCAGGAAATAAAAGAAGAACAAAGAAAAATATATGTAAAAATAGGGCACCTGATAGTATGATGTATATGTTCTGAACTATTTTAATATAAAATTATATGAAAAAATTAAAACGTGGAATGAATGTTTCTTATATAAAATTTATTGACTATAAATGTGTGCATAATGTAATTGAATTAGAATAAACGCTAGCCTAATGGCAAGTACTTATATGTTGTACTCTAATATATAAATATGTATAGGATAATATATTTAACTACATTAAATTTGTTCACATAAATAAGATATAATTATAATAATAATTTAATATATAATAATATTAAGGCAAACAAGAATAAATCTATTGTTGCCCGCTAATGGGCATCACAAGGTTGATCCTATAAAGAGTAGGGAGGATGTAGAATGGTCCAAACCATAACCTAGATGGGTGAAAATCAATTTCGATGGAGCATCGAAAGGGAACCCTGGACAATCAAGTGTTGGGTGTGTTTCTTGGGATGCTGATGGCAACATTCTTGCTTTGAAAAGGAAAAATGTGGGGATAGGTACCAATAATGATGTCGAAGCACAGGTGACATTGATGGTAGTGAGTTTGGCGGAAAAACTGAAAGTTGAGTAGCTGCACCTAGAAGGAGATTCCCAAGTTGTCATCAATGTGATAGCCAATGGGGGTGACCATGTGTGGAAATTGGACAAATGGGTACGTATTATTCAAAATAAAATAGAGAGTTTTAAAATTTTCAATTGTCACATGTGTATAGGGAGGGTAATACATTGGCAGACTCTTTGTCCAAGATGGAGGTTGAGGTGGCAGGATGACATGGAGGGAGTCAACACAATGGTCGAGTTGGTATGTATGAAGGCAGATTGATTTGGCAGTATAATTTTTTGCATTTATTTCATTCGAACTTGGCGACTTCCAGGTTGATAGGGTGGTTGGTGTACATTGAGGTGGAGAATTTAACTGACTTGCATTTGCTCCCCATATGATATGAGTATGAAAAAATTATTGCTTTCTTGTGTGTCGTGGGTGACGTGCTTTGGGGATTTTTTTATCTATAGTGTGGTTATTCATTTCAATTCTTCATGTGGGTGTGAAGCAATAGTGTGTGGAGAAATGTGTCTATGGAAGATGGAAGTGAATTTAAGTCTGAAAGCTTCCAAGCAACAAATGGCATTTTGGGGAAGATCACCATTGAGCGCTTGAAGTGTTTCTTCACCACTGATGGTCCATTTTTTCTTATTCAGGTGCGGTAGGTCCTCAGGTATGATTTCCTACTTGCAAGCCACAAATATCACATAAACATGGATATATCATCCATTTTTTGTGCATGGGAGCTGGAATGTTTGAGCATACAAGAGGTGAAAGAATAATGGAGATATAGCCATAATGGAGCAGGGGTTGGACCCGTTGTTGGAATAGGCAGAACCGGGTAGAGGATTCATCACAACCTTGGGGAATTAGGTGGTCGTGCCTAGCTATCCTTCGCATGTGCACCCCTTCATTCTTTGGAAGGTCGTGGAGGACAGAAATGTGAGAAGACATGAAGCAGTCGAAGGGCAGAGAGCAGTGAGAGACTACATTATAGACTAGGAGCTTGTTCTTGCCTCTAGGGTGTCGCGTGAGATGATGGATCTTACCAAATTGAAGTTCAAGCTAGCAGTTTATTGGTGGGATGAGCAAAATCAAGGTAGATGCATAGGTTGAGTTTCCCATGGCAGAAGAGTGGCATGAGGTTGAAGCTCTGGGAGGAATCAAAGGGGCAAGGAGGTGGACCAAGTTGAAGGTGGAAGGGGCGAGCAAATGCTAGCTTGATATTTTGAAATGTCATCTTTTTTATTATATTTTGTTCTTTTGTAAACTGTATATTTTGGTGAAATTACTAATTTTTTTGCACTGGGGCATAAGTGGGAAGTTTTCATGGGTGAATTTTTGTATACCCGAATGATGGATATAGATTTGGAAGGGTAAGGGTTGGGGTTTCAATACTACTGAGATACTTTGATGAAGATGTTTTTATGTTTCTAAAAAACTTTTATTTTCTAATAAAAAACTAAATATTTACTAACCCCCCCCAAAAAGAATAAATCTATTGCATATTTAACTATAGACACTAAAAATCAGTATCACTTACATTCTCCATTTTTAACCTATTCGCGCATATAATCTTCATTATTCGTGTGATCCTATCTCATTTCCCCTTTTCCATTTTCTATCTAGATCATTTCATTTTCTTCCCATTTCAAGTTTGGGGTTTCATTTTACCCTTAAATTCATCCCCCTTGTGAAAGATTTTTCCCTTGTCATTTTTACAGTGTTAGTTTGCCTAATTTTGTCCCAATTAGGGTTTCTTTTCGCTCCTAATCTAGTCCTGCCACTTCGCCTTTTCCATTTTTGATCTCCAGATCATTTAATTTTCTTCCCAATTCAAGTTTGAGGTTTCATTTTACCCTTAACTTTATCCCCTTTAAGTTAGTTCATCCCCTATATGTCTGTCTATTACACATGTGTTTCACCTTTTTATGCAAATAATTCATCTTTCTGCATAGGTGGTCAATTTTACCTAGGTGGTCACTATTTCTGCACAAGTGGTTCTTTGTTTTGCATAGTTGAAAGGTATACTTTGATTTCTGAGTTGTTTTTTCTGATCAAATTGATAAGATTCCATTTCAATCTTGGCATAGGTTTTTTGGGTTACTAATCAATTTTTGTAATCATTGTGGCATCTGTGAGACGGAGACTAAAACATATCAAACTACTAATTTATTTTATGTCGGATGATTATCAAAGATTAAAAGCTCAAACAAATTTATGTGATTGGTTTTCTATTAGAATAACTCACATTTGGATTTTATTAGTGGGAATTGACATGGATTGCCTTATGTTTAGCTTAGCTCACAACTGCTTTGTTTAAAGGGAATGAACTCATGGTTTTCGTGTTTTGAATGCCCACCCTCATTCGAGATCTTGGGAGAAATAGAAAGGTGATAATGACACCCACATTTCTTTTTTAGTAGAGGGATATCTTTGATTGGAGATTTTATCACCTCACAAGGTTATTTCGAAACAGGAATAGCTCTAGGGATTTTATCACCTCTTAGAAATTTTTGAGCAGTATCTCTCTTTGGGTCGCTATATAAAAGGCTTTGCTAAAAGGTTTCTTGTGGTTAGAATGCAATCTAAATTTGGGTCTTCCAATAAGGGTTGGCAAATCTTTAAGTATCTCGCTTCACAACATTTGCATACCAACTTTGTTCCTCAAAGAAGTATTATGAACCACTGTTGTAGTAGATCAAATCCCTTTGCTTGCTGGTGCAAGAGGTTGGACCTCTGAAGCCACCCCACATTGCTACCATTCATTGTAGAGATATATGTCCCTCTATTCATAAGATCTTCGAATCTTCAAGGTATGAGATTTTGGTATGCCCGAGAAGTGTGTGTCATGTAAGGGGAGCCCAAAATCTCTATTTATCCATATTGTTTCAATATTTGGAGAAATCCGAGTGGAGACTCGACAAGTAGAATCATCTTTCCAACCTAGGCAGTGTATGCTTCAATGCGTTTTTATCTATTAATACCAATAAAATCTAGGCTAACACAAGCCCCTTTCTCAACTCTGAGTGTTTTTCAAAGCCAAGTCACAA
Source organism: Cryptomeria japonica (assembly GCF_030272615.1). Taxonomy (NCBI): domain Eukaryota; kingdom Viridiplantae; phylum Streptophyta; class Pinopsida; order Cupressales; family Cupressaceae; genus Cryptomeria; species Cryptomeria japonica. The sequence continues at coordinate 282,268,133 of NC_081412.1, forward strand.
ACAACCATCTCTGCCTAATTTATCTTCTATGACTATGCATGCTAAACATTTTCAAAATCTAAACACTTATCCAAAAAACTTCAAATGTTCCAAACAATCAAACAAAAAACTTGTCCAACAAATTTAAACCATGTCAAACATCATGTGGGAAATCAAAACTATTTCAACCAAACATAGGTTTCACCTTATATTTCTACATCATTGTCATTATCCTTTGGTTTAGGTTCATTTGCATATGCTTTTTATGGTGCTTTCAGTTAGGAATCATTACCATATCATTATCATTTGTCTTTAGGTTAAGATTCTTTTCCATATCATTGTCATTACCCTTAGTTGGATTCATTTCCATATCATTATCATTATCCTTAGTTGGATTCATCTACATATCATTTTTACTATCCATTATCATGTCTTAGAGTCATGTTTGCATTAATCCACATCATTTTAGTATAATCTTCTGGTGATCATTATCCTCCCTGGTCTCTAGGTCGATCCTAGATTTATTCAAAAATCATTTTATATCAATCTCATATCGTTTTAGGATAAGATTTTACTTAGTCTCTATCCTCATAAGTCATGGGATCAAATCATTACTCCATTTTGCATTATCTTCAAAATTAGGGTGTTCCCTAGTCCAAATCCAAAGTTGTCATACTATTCCATTTGCATTTCCCTTTAGCAAATATCATTACTATCCTCATTTTAAATCATATCATTTCTTTAATATAAATTTTCACATTGTATTTGGATCCTGAAAAAATAGAATTTTTGAAAATCCCAAACAATCAAGTCTTAGATCAAACCCTACGTCATTGTCTAGAAGTCACTACCTTATTAAGAAGTTTTATCCACTATCAATCCTTATCTAGTCAAAACCCTAGCTCATTAGTCCAGCAACAAGCAAGACTTTATCCTCGATTATCAGTTTGTCCTTTTGTGCTATCAAGGTCATGACTTCATACCAATTTCTTAGGGTTATACCTTTAGACTTGTAGTGTTAAGATTTTCCAAGTCTTGAAAATACAAAAAAAATTAGGTTGCATTTGTCCATTTTTAAAATTTTCAAAATCCAAAAAAAATAGGGTTGCATTTTTCATCCCTTAGTTGCATTGCATTTCATACTTAAACTTCAAAAATCCAAAAAATGGCATATAGTCAATGGTTGAAACTATTGGAGTAAATAATTCATACATTAATTTTTCACTTAATTGCATTAATTCACTAAATAATATATGCCTTAATTAGGGACAATCAAATAATATTTATCTCCATACATAATGCAAACTAGGAAAAGCAAACTATGTTTAGATTTGGAGAGTTTTATGCATTTAATTAGTCTATTATGTTATTTGTGCATACACGACTGATTCATGCATTCTATTTCAACACTCATTCTATCTTGTAAACTCCACCATTTAGGGTTTCCATCTTTAGAGTTAGATTTCTTTAAAAGAATGCCATATCCTTCATTGTAACTTGAGCAATTTAATCAATCAATTTTATTGTTATTGTCTTCAATTTTTTTGTCGTTCAATTTTCTTTGTATGTGTGACAGGTATTCTTGCAAAATACAATTGGGCTTGTGGGATTCACACTTCATGAATTCTAACATGGTATCAGAGCTCCAGATCTAAAGATTCTTGTTCGCTTTTTTTCAAGATTATTTGCATACATAGAAAATAGTTCATCTTGGGATAATTTGGAGCACACCATCAGTTTCAGAAGGCTCGAGAAAGTCAGAATCACCTTTTGTTTCACTGAAATCGGATACACAAAGTCCATTTTACAAGGGTTTGAAGTTCTAGGGCTTTCTTTATTCCAGAGGGTACCTGAAAATCCAGAGCATTTTGGGCCCAAACGAACCTTGCCATTGGTTTCAGAAGGCCTTTAAGACAATTTTTGATATATAATTTGCCTATTTCTGGTGATAAGGGCATTTGTGGCTCATTTTGCTTCTCTCTCGATTGTATAGGTCATATCATACAGAGATTTTTACAATTTTCATAAAAAAAAAAGAAAGGCTAATTGCTACCAGACTCAAACCGTAAGCGACCTTCACACTGCTAGCGGTCGGAGTCCTTGCTAGTGCAAACCGCTTCTGACAGTTACTACAGTGACTGCAGGCGCTAACCGCTAGTGGTTTCTTGAAATTGTTGTTGCAGACCACCTCTTTGCTCTGCTCGGTCGGGCCGCTTAGCCAGGGAGCCATCGCACCTCCACCAGAGACGCAATTTTTTTTTCTCCGAGTCCTTTTCGACAGGGGTTTTTTTTTTGCGATATCTCAAGCATATGGAGGTGAAATCACGCAAACTATATATCATTGGAAAACTCTTTCCTTGATCGATTCAGAGGTGGAGGTATTTTTTTCTGATTTTTTCATTTTACAAGATTTTTTGCCCGTTGAAGTCAGAAGTTGTTGTTTGCACTCCCGAGGGCATATCATGTGCATCTGGACTTCATTTTTTATAAATGAGATATCGTCAAAAAGATGATTCAAAGCTCTATCCAGATCTTGGGTCCATTTTTGCAAATTGTTTACTAGATTTCTGTTTCTTCCTTCCAAAGTCAATAGTGCCTTTTCTGGTCCTATTTTGCCTTCCTATGATCCGAGCTTCGCCATTCTTGTTCTCAAAGGAATTTTGTTTTGATTTTTGGGCTCTATTACTATATTATTCTTGTCTCAGATATTTACTTTTTCTAGCATCATGGATAAATGCAACATGCCTCTTTTTACCACTTCTAATTTTCTCGAGTGGAAGTCTCACATGGAGATCACTCTTAAGAAGTTGGGGTTGTATCGAGTCACCATGGGTACATAAATCGAACCAACAGGTGTTGGAGAAAAGAGGAAATGGTTCAATAGATGTGATGAGGATTTTGGCACTCTTTGCATGAGCATCTCTCCTGATCTCTTGTTTCATGTTGAGTCTTGCAATACACCATAGGAAGTTTGGGCACAACTTGAGCTTCTATTTAGTAAGTAGGACACACTCCAGAGTTATCAGTTAGAGAATGAACTGATATGTCTTAATCCTTATGATTTTGACATGATCCAGGACCTCTTCACAAAGCTTAATTCTTTGAGGATTTGGCTAAAGCAATTTGGTATTGAGAAGAAAGATGATCGGTTAATCCTACCTATTCTTGCAAAGCTTGGTCTAAATTATTCTGTCTTTATTTCTGCCTTCTATGCTACAAAGGATGTTATAGGCTCCAAGTACACAATGCCTTCTCTTGATGAGTTTTCCATTCAACTCATGTGAGAAAAATCCAAGTTGATTCAGATGGGTACAATGAAGCCTTCAAAATATTCAACTCTTCTTACTACTCCACCTCAGACGAACACAAAGGCTTCATCTGGCAAAGGAAATAAATCCTATCCAAAGACTATAGGGCAAGGAAAGAATTTTAGTTCACAAAACACCTCTAGTTCACCTTCTCCTAAGGGAGAATAATCGAAGAGAGAAAGACTTATTTGTGCTTATTGCAACAAGCCAGGGCATAATGAGTCATATTGCCATAAGAAGAAGTATGATGGATATGAGAAACAAATTTTAGATTTGACAACTCTTCTTGCAAAGAGGAATATTCCTTCTTCTTCTTTTGACAGGTCTTCTTCTTCTTCTTTTGACAGGTCTTCTTCTTCTCCTTCATTTGAGATAGATGGGCAGGCCAATGGAAAGGGTCATGCATTATGTGCAACCACTAGTCCACCCTCTTCTCGATGACTACTAGATTCAGGTGCTTCACACCATATGGCATCTTCTCATGGCATTTTCTCATCTTTTTAGGCTTCTCTTACACTGCACATCTTGATGGGCCACAACATTGTTATGACAATATGTGGGAAGGGTTCTATTGACATTGATGATGGTACTTTCAGTGATGTACTTTGTGTACTATTTTTATCTACTAACCTTCTCTCTATTTATCAAATTTCTCACAGTGGGACAGGGAAGACAATTGATTTCACACGAGATTCAGTGCACATGAGAGACAACAAGACTGGAGACATTGTTGCCACACGGATAGTTTATCATTTTTCCCGCTTGTACTCCTTTTCTCATTTTGGTCCATCTTCTCCACTGTCTGAGAATCACTCTCTTTTTTCAAGAGAGCATGTTGAGGTGAAGTCAGGTCACTTGAACTTATGTGTTGTTCCTAATACTAGTGTTGTGACTTCTATACCTCCACCTCCTATTGAATTTGCATCCGTTCAACAAGATTCCTCTTCAGCACCGCCTGACATTGTAGCTCCATGCATTCATCCTGCTACTGCTATTGTCGAGGACATATCAAAGAATTTCCATTCCCTCCCAGATGACATATTCGGCACATCCATTATCCCACCATCATTGGAGCTTCCTTTACAGGATCATCATGCATTCTTCTTTGATCAGCATCCAGGCCTTCCAATTTTTCCTTACATGTAGATTTTTCCTCTTCTTTTTCTATTGACTTTGTTTCCTCCACATTGGAGCCACATCGGTTTCATCATCGACACGAGTTCTATCATTTTAGGGGGGCTTTGGAGCCTCGATCCTCTCTCATTGGGGGGTTTGTTGGTGTTGGTGTAAATAAATATTCATCATGGATATTATTACACTTTACTTAAGTTAACTTAAGATAATGCATCTCTTCGTAGTTTGGATATGAGACACTTAGGGATATAGCTTGTAGGAGAAATTCCACCTTTTGTGGTCTTATTTTGCTGTTACACTCCACATTCGGTGGGTCATCCACCTCTTGTGGAAAATTATATTATTTCTCCTACCTACCCCTAGTATTTCTTACCTACCCTTGTTTCTCATTGAGCCACATGTCATGATTGTGTGTTCGTATATCCATATGGCCTTGCCTATATAAGCAGGCCCATATTCATTGTATTGGTTAATTCAATTGATCATTTTGTATATTGATGAGAATACAGTTTGTTCTTGTCATTCTATTGTCTCTCTTTATGCTTTTCATTGTGCCCTTAATCTTGGCAAAATCTCACATGGTATCAGAGCCATTGGGGCTTCATTGATTGGTTTTGGGAGACATCTTGAAAGGCTTCTATTTTCAGATCTGAGGGATTGTGTTTTTTGGAGGCATCTTAGAGGATTTTCAACCTCACCATTGCATCTGGGAGGCCGTTTCCATAAAAATCGTGTATAAACTTGACCTATTTTGGCGAAGATTGAATTTTGGGTGTTGGAGGAATTTTTTGCCCAATTCGGGGGGTACAGTACGAAATTTTAGGATCTAAAAAACAAAACAAAAATTTCTAGTTTTTGATTTTTTTAATTTATTTTTGGAAAAAAGGGGGTTTTTAATTAAAAAAAATATATATTTTTGGGGGTCCGAAGACCCCCCAGCCCCCGTCGTACTTCTTTTTGCAGGACTGTGCAGGTGTCAACAATAGTAGACCCGCCACCACCGCCGTGTAGAGGCCCTGACGCCACTGTCGCTGCCCCACCGGCCCTCCAGCCTTGACGCCTCTCACCGACACCCATTGGCTCTGCCGCTCTCCGACAACAACGACCCCGACACCACCGTTGCTCGGCCCACAGGCCCAACTTCGTTGTCGACACCTCCCGCCACCAGTAGTCCTCCAGCCGACCCTTTGTCATTTGCCACATCAGCACTAGGCCCACCTTCGCATGCCATGCAGGCAGTCGAGCTCACCACCTGCCACCTCTACCTGACACATCAGCAGCTCGGCCCTATCACTTGCCATGTCAGCCGCAGGTGCCCAGTCAGGGCCACCTGGCTTTTTTTCAGTACAGTAAGCTTTTTTTTGCATAGTCAGTGCTCAGTTAGCACCGAGTCAACATTTTTTGGAAAAAAATATAGACCCCTCTCCGTTGACCAATTTTGATTTTTGAGTCAACTTTGGAGGCTCATAACTTGCTCAATTTTGCTCCTTTTTGGGTACAATTTTTTTTATTTGGGCTAATTTTTAGTTCACTTTGCAGTGGTGTGGTTATTTCTAATTTTGGTGCACAGGGTTTTTGGAATTTTCAGATTCTCTCAGCTATACCTGTCCAATCCTCAATTTTGCAACTTCAAAGGCTTCATTTGAGCTCATACAACCTCCTTTTCTGGTGCATATTTTTTTGTCTAGTTTCATAATATATGATCAGTTTTCAAAGATTTTGAGTGGATATTGTACTTTCAGATATTGGTCCCTTTTTGGCCTACTTGGTACTTGTAATTTGCTTGGATCTTAGTTTAGATCTCTTAGATTATTAGTTTGAGTCTCCTTTGGCCTTATTGAGGCAGTTGTAAATTTGAAATCATAAGTCCACTTTGCCATTTTTTGCAAGTGGCCCATTGTACACACACTAAGTATAAAGTGCCAAATCATAATTTTTTTTATTTTTATTTTTCGGGGGGGAAGGGGGGGGGGGGTGTTCTTTGATTGAGTGAATTTGGGGGGGTGTCTTGTGTGATTGTGCCTCTCTTTCCTTGTGCTCTTTCATTTTTGTTGCAATGAGTCCTCATAAATTTCCACCTTTAACTCGACATAATTATGCATCATGGAAAATTAAAGTATGGAGCAAATTAATGGAAAAAGGTCTCACACATTACATAGATGGAACTATAGCAGCACCACCTGATCCTAATGCTTAGTTAGAATGGCCCACTAATAATTGCATGGCTCTTGGAACTTTGTGTAAGTATGTATCAGATGACCTCATTTTTCACATCGAGAAGTGTACAACAATCAAAGAGGCTTGGGATATGTTTCAGAAATTGTATGGTCAAGTTGATGAAATCAGAGGTTACAAGATTGACAATGAGCTCACCAACTTGGATCCCAAGAGTTTTGATACAATCCAAGATTATGTCACAAAAGCAAATGAGCTAAGAGCAAAGCTTAAGTACTCTAGAATTGACAAAAAGGATGCCCAGTTGATATTCAACTTGTTGGACAAGCTTGCACCAGAATATGCAGCATTTGTGTCTAGCTTCCAAACTCATCGTTTGACAGTGGGGAGTTCCTACATTATGCCTTCATTTGATGTTTTCACTGAAATGTTGATATTGGAACAATCTAAGTTGTTGAACATGGGGCTTCTCAAGTCTTCAAAGTCCAAGGCTTTGGTGGCTAGTCAAGGGAGTCAAGGGAGTCAAGGCAAATATTCCAACAACAAGAAGAAGCAATCTAAGTCAAAGCCACAACAAGAAAAAGGACAATCATCCTCTCCATCACAAGGCGAATTTTCATCCTCTTTCAAAAAGGGGACTCCACCTAAGAAGGATAAACCAACTTGTGCATATTGCAAGAAGTATGGTCATGATGAGCATCAATGCCACACCAAGCAAGCTGATGAGTTGACAAATCTTCTTAAGAAAAACAACATCAGCTTGCCATCCGCCTACACAAATAAGTATTCATCTCCTTCCTCTTCCTCACAGTCTAAGGGAAAATGGCAAGCATTTGTGGCTACAACAGGTTCTTCACAACAGTGGATACTTGACTCAAGTGCCTCTTATCACATGGGTTCTACAAAGGAGTAGTTTTCTTCATTGGAGCCATCTAAGGTACCTCACATTAACATAGGTGATGATACACAAGTTGAGGTTGAAGGGAAAGGTTTGGTTGACATAGATGATGGAACATTTAAGAATGTTCTTTATGTTCCTAACTTGTCTACCAACCTTCTCTCTATCTACCAAATCACTCACTATGGGAATAGGAAAAAGGTTGAGTTTACACCTAATTCAGTTGTGGTAAAGGAACTTGATGATGATGCCTTGATAGTAGTGGGACAAGTCAATGACAACTCAAGGCTTTATTCATTCTCCCACTTTGTGCCAAGTTCTTCTTCTAGGGCCTTGCTTACTCATTCAAATTCATAAAGTAAGCTATGTCATGAGTGGTTTGGTCACCTCAACTACCGCTATCTTCAGCATCCCGACACTAAAGACATGGTCACAGGTCTACCTTGAATTAGTTTTTCAGAGGGTGTATGTTCAAGTTGTTCCATGGGCAAGCATCCCAAGGAGAAGTTTGATAAGGGGAAAGCTTGGAGAGCTTTGGAAGTTCTTCAACTTGTTCACAGCGATGTAGCAGGTCCATTTCCAACACCTTCATTTAGTAAGGCTCACTATGTCCTCACCTTCATTGATGACTACTCCCGCTTCACTTGGGTCTACTTTCTTATTCATAAGAGTGAAGTATTTGACAGATTTCAGGACTTCAAGACTCATGTGGAGAAGCAATCTAGGAAAGTGGTCAAGATTCTTCTTATAGATAATGGAAGGGAATATGTGAACAAAAGACTTGAGAATTTTTGTACATTTGAGGGGGTTGATCTTCAGCATTCTGTTGCATACACTCTACAGCAAAATAAAGTTGCATAACACAATAATAAAAATCTCAAAGAAATGGCTAGTTGTATGATACATGCACGATCTCTTGATCCCCCCTTTTGGGCAGAGGCTATCAGTTGTACCACACACATCTAGAATTGGGTTCCTCACAAAGTTTTGCAAGGTATTACTCCTTTTGAGGCTTGGGCTGGTAGGAAACCGATTGTGAGACATTTCAGAGTCTTTGGGTGTCCGGCATGGGCTCGCATACCTCCACAGAAACGCAAGGCATTGGAACCTCAGAGTAGGCCTTGCATTTTTGTTGGATATCCTGAGGGTGTTAAGGCATATAGATTGATGGATCCTGAGACACATGAGGTGTTCATTGAGGGGAGTGTTCATTTTGAGGAAAGCTCTCCTAGCTTAGCCTCTCTACCTCCTCCACCTTCCTCCATTGTGGATAGTGATGCTAGTGATTCAGATGATGAGACTCCTTCAACTCTGACTCACAAGGTTACACCTTTGCAGGGTCCACTTGCAGTTGAGGAGCCTCATTCTCCACCTCCACCTAGACCTTGTTGGGCTTGACAGACACTTGAGTTAGCAGGTTCTCTTGTTGGGGATCCTTCAGATACATAGAGGACTTGATCACAAGATCAGGACCTTCCACATGCATTGATTGCCACCGCTTCCAATTTACAGACATTTCAGGAAGCATTGGGGGTTCCTAAGTGGGACCACCCTATGGACAAAGAGTATAGTTCCTTGATGAGGAACAACACATGGGATTTAGTCCCTCTCCTTAAGGGGAGAAAGATGGTTTGATGTAAGTGGGTCTATTGAACCAAGTTTGCAGTGGATGGTAGTGTGGATAAGTATAAGGCTCAACTTGTTGTGAAAGGTTTCTCTCAGGTTCCAGGTGTTGGCTATACTGAGACCTTTGCGCCCATAGCCAAGATGAACTCCATTCGCTTGACACTTGCTATTGTTGTAGCTCATGGTTGGGTTTTACATCAGATGGATGTGAAGAGTGCTTTTCTTCATGGAGATCTTGATGAGGAGATTTATATGGAGCAGCCACAAGGTTTCATCCAGGATACTTCCTTGGTTTGCAAACTAAGGAAATCTCTCTATGGCCTCAAGCAGGCCCCCAGGGCTTGGTACGCCAAGATGGATTCCTTTCTTCTTTCATCAGGGTTCACCAGGTGTCATTCTGATCCGAATGTCTACATTTTATGGCAAGATGACTCACACTTGATACTTGTGCTCTATATTGATGATTTGATCATTACAGGGAGTATCACATCCATCATTAGCAATGTCAAATCTACTTTGCATGACAAATTTGCTATGACTGACTTGGGTCTTTTGCACTACTTTCTCGGGATAGAGATTTCACAGTCACCTTTTGGGATTACACTCTCTCAACCCAAGTATGCTCTTGATCTACTTGCACACTTTCATATGGCTGATTGTAAACCTGCACCAACTCCCTTTCTTTCAGGAGTCAAGCTTGAGGCTCGATGTTCTTCTCCACCAGGTAATGCCATATTGTATCGTTAGCTTGTGGGTTGTCTCAACTACTTGACTCATACACGCCCTGATATTTCATTTGTGGTTGGCATGGTTTCCCGCTTCATGTAGGAACCACATGAGCTTTATTGGAAAGCTGCCAAATGCATCCTTCATTACATCCAGGGTACACATCACTATGGGATTCACTATGCAATAGGCAGAGGACTTCGCTTGTTTGGTTACACAGACTCTGATTGGGCTCGCGGTCTTGATGATCGTAAGTCTACTTCAGGTTATAGTTTCCACCTTGGTTCGGGCCCCATTTGTTGGTAGAGCAAGAAGCAGCATGCTATTTCTCTGTCTTCGACTAAGGCTGAGTATCGAGGAGTTGTTAACGCAACAACTGAGACCATTTGGCTTCAACAAATTCTTACAGAGTTTGGGTTCACCACTCCACGATCGACAATTCTAAATTGTGACAATCAGAGTGCCATTGCCATCTTGAAGAACCCGATCTAGCACCAGCGGACCAAACACACCGCGATCCATATGCACTACATCCGAGAGATGATTCGGGAGCGGGTCATTGATTTGCAGTATTGTCCTACAACGGAGCAGGTTGCAAACATATTCACCAAACCTTTCACTGAGAGTAAGTTCCAGCAGTTGCAAGCTCCCTTGGGGGTGTGAGATGTCTCATTAGGGGGGGTCAGCTGACTTCTCCTTCCTCTCTTATGGGGGGACTTTTTCCTCTTTGAGGTTTTGTCCTTCTTCTTTGAGCATCTTTTGTACATTCATCTCTTTCTTTTTTTTTTTTTTGGGGGGGGGGGGGGGGGGAGTTTTTTCCCACTGGGTTTTCTCCCTTTCTCTGTTTGTGAGAGATTGCATTGCATAGTTTTGCTTTCATTTGCATATTGTACATGGGTACCTATCGTGGCCTCATAGCCGGGACCCATCTTACATTGTTGACTTGAGTCTTCATTCCCCTAAGTTGCACTTAAGGGGGGGTGTTGGTGTAAATAAATATTCATCATGGATATTATTACACTTTACTTAAGTTAGCTTAGGATAATGCATCTCTTCATAGTTTGGATATGAGACACTTAGGGAAGTGTGCACATAGGGATATAGCTTGTAGGAGAAATTCCACCTTTTGTGGTCTTATTTTGTTGTTACACTCCACATTCGGTGGGTCATCCACCTCTTGTGGAATATTATATTATTTCTCCTACCTACCCCTAGTATTTCTTACCTACCCTTGTTCCTCATTGAGCCACATGTCATGATTGTGTGCTCGTATATCCATATGGCCTTGCCTATATAAGTAGACCCATAGTATTGGTTAATTCAGTTGATCATTCTGTATATTGATGAGAATACAGTTTGTTCTTGTCATTCTATTATTTCTCTTTATGATTTTCATTGTGCCCTTGATCTTGGCAAAATCTCACTGCTGGGTTGGTTGTACATATGTTCTTGAGCGAATCTCTCGAGACATTGGTTTTGTACTTCCTTTTTGTTTCTCTTTTGGAGAGGAGTTTTTTCCCACTGGGTTTTCTCCTTTGCTCCGTTTATGAGAAATGTGCATGTTTGTTCATGCGTACCTCATCAGGTTTTATGTCGAGACCCATCTTACATTCATCTTTGCATGTTTTTTTCCTACATATTTTTTGCCTCTCCCCAGTTGTGCATTTAGGAAGGGTGTTGGAGTAAATAATTCATACATTAAGTATTTACTTAATTGCATTAATTCACTAAATAATCTATGCCTTAATTAGTAATTTATTATTGGCATTTATTATTTAGTTAATTAATTAATTTAAGGATAATTACTTAATATTTATCTCCATGCATAATGCAAACTAGGAAAAGCAAACTATGTTTAGATTTTGAGAGTTTCATGCATTTAATTAGTCTATTATGATATTTGTGCATACATGACTGATTCATGCATTCTATTTCAACTCTTAGTCTATCTTGTAAACTCCATCGTTTCGGGTTTCTATCTTTAGAGTTAGATTTCTTTATAAGGATGTTATATCCTTCATTATAACTCAAGCAATTCAATCAATCAATTTCATTGTTATTGTCTTCAATTTCTCTATATGTGTGACAGGTATTCTTACAGAAGATAACTGGGCTTGTGGGATTCGCACTTCATGAATTCTAACAGAAACGAGGTCTCAAACTTCTCGGGGACAACATTCCCCCTATCAAGCTTTCAAGTTTCATGATACCATGTCATTGCAATCACACAATCAATCATGTCGATCCAACTTGTACATGCCCCCAAAATTGGATCAAATCTATCATGAATAGAAATATATCATCCCTATTTCTCCATCACTAGAGGAAAAGATAGTCTGAGAAATAGAGATCTTGCAACAAAAAGTTAGAAAAAGTAAAGAGAGTAGATCCCAGATGTCCAAACTATTTCAAAAATTTAGAGTTCCAAATACAAACTCAGAGCCAATTGATGTAGAAGCTCTCGTCACACAATCAGGCATACTAGCTCTCCTCTCACAAATAAACACAAGAAACCAATATCAATAATAAACATATCCAACTATGCAAGAAGACATCCAATATCAGCCTCAAAACCCCAAGCTTATCAAAATATTGGGCCAACACACCAAATGACACAACAACAACAACCCACCATCCAACGATATCAGCTAGACCCACAATTTTAACAAGTACAATAACAATATGCGCCACAATATCAATAATAGATGCCACAAGTGCTTGGATTTCAACATCAAATGACTCAACCAGGGGCACAATAACAAATACTGATAGCACCATTGCAGTAACATGGGAAACTACAATATCATCCTTTACCAACAATGCAAGTCCGACAACCGATCCAACAAACAATACAACCCCTAGTTCTAGAAGTAATGGTGCAAACAAGTCAACCTATATCAATGTCACATACAATTACACAACCAACTTCACCTTTGGTCACATCACATGTTAGCAAACATCCTCTTATGTCCTCAAATGCACCATCAAGGGTGTCCTAAACAAACCCAAGTGTAGTTACAAACACTCCACCCTTTGTACATCAACCAAACATATTCAATGTGTCACCTATAACGCAACAAGGTCAATTGATAACTACCTTGTAGCATGCAAACATTAGAGTGATTTCAAAATCAAGATCACCCAAATAGCGAAAACACCAACCTGAACTTTTTGATAGCTTGTTTCAACAACTATTTTGCACACAAGATATTATTTTGAAACATGATCATCTACTCATGTCTAGCAATTGCTCAAATTCCCATTAAGAATTTGACTCTCAAGTAGCCTCTATATCTCCCACCATTTCTTCATCTCCTAGAGTTTTACAAGAGCAAGCTACACCATCTCTATCAAATGACACATCCAATGACGCAATCTCCCAAGGGTAGCATGGTAGGTTTCCAAGCTAATCCAATTCATAATGCAAGTCCCTTTCATGCTTCAGAAATGTAAAACCCAATCACACCATATGCTCTCATTCTAGAGAGTCCCATGCAAATTCCATCGTCCTCATGTCAAAACATTGATTCCTTCCTGGAATCCCCCACACATATTCAAAATCATGCCCCATGTCGTGAGGAAAATCTAGAAAATAAAGAAATAAGTCTTGAAATAGATCAAGATCAAGATCTTAAAACATTCCCATTGCATCTAACATTTGACCAAGATATCTTTTTTTTGTGATCTCACTATCCCTAAACATCCTATACAAGATGATTCCTTTTTACCTCAAGAACACATTGTCTTTCCAAGTCCTATTGACACTGTACTTCCTAAGAAAGATCATGAAGTCCTTCCATCCTTCCTAATGATTTCATTCAAATTCAAGAGAAAAACACCCTTACAATGGAGTCCAATGATCCCTTTCCAAGTCAATATCAAAGTATCCCTTAACCTTCATATCTACCACAAGATCCCATCATCTGTTTAGATCCCTATCAAGATCCCTCCATCTCTTCATCTCCATGTCTTAATCCTACTAGTACCCCTCATGATCACAATATTTATGCGCAAGTTGTTCACGAACCCCTTACATATTGTTGGTTGAAAATTTTGTAAATTGGGGAAGTTCACAAAATTGTGGTTTCAGCCACCATATGGAGGATTAAATCTCTCCTAATTATAAGGGAAGGCTCCCCCTTTTTCTTACTACTCTTCTCTACCTAAAACAAATATTTAAATATAAATCCTAATTTAAACTTGGGCAACACATCATCTTATTCTCTATTTTAGAATAGATGTTATTCTTTTCTCTCTATTTTTTTTTGTTTATTTTTTCTCCAAAAAATAAGTTACAATTTGGAGTAGTAATGATTAATACAACTTTGAAGTCACTACAGAATAAATCAAAGTATGCGAATGATTAATACAACTCTGAAGTCACTACAAAATAAATCAAAGTATGCTAATGATCAATACAAATAACAAGAAGCAAAGTTTTTATGAAAGCAAAAAATCTTTTGTTGCTTCCCCGGGATGAGAAAATAGTACTTAAGCACAAATTCATCAAAACACTATAATCCTATCAACCTTTGATAAATAACTTTTGTAACCCAACACACTTTCTCAAGATAACAAGATAAAGCATAAATTCTTTGTATTGAGATCTAATTACAATTTTAACAATCCTTATTTCAGATAATAAAATAAAGCTCAAAGTATTCACATAGCTATCTCTTGTACTAACTCTATTTCACAAATGTTGAAATGTAACACAAAGTTTACAAGACAATTTTTTTCTACTCTTTAATAATATTTCTCCAAATGCTTTTACTTGATCAAAACAAGATTTTACAATAATAATGACATAAGAACACTCTCACTATAAACCATAATGTATTCAACACAAAGTTTTGAATGCCAAAGGTGCCTTCTTCTTTGATCAAATTTGCAAAATAACAATATGAACTCAAAGTTTCACTTTGCTCTTCACTTCTACTGGGGAGTTGTTATACAAAGTTTTCAGAATCTCTGGTAGTTTGTTTTAGACTCTACTGGAGGGAGGATCCCAGAAGATCAGTTAAGTTGGTAATATTGTCCTCTTAGGAGGTGGTAACTCTACATTTCAGTACATGAATAATAGTTGGTATTTTGAGAAAATAAGAGAAACCCCTAGACATCTATCAATAAAATTGATGCAGGGGAGGAGGTCTCTGCACAAAGGACAAGAAGATCTTGTTCAATTGAGTCCCAAGAAAAGGAACAAAGAGAAGAAATAAAACATGGCATTTGAAGGATATAAGAGATTTCCTAGTAGGGAAGAAGATTCTTTATCTGCTGGCAAATCTGAGAATAGAGAGGAAAATCCTTTTTACAAAATGAATACAAAAGATAATAGACATAGCCATGATGAGATCATGACTGCTGAGGAACAGGAAGCAAAACAATGGGATGAGCTTATTCTTAGAATGGTTGATATGAACATAGATGATGCCAAGATGGCAAGGGCACTTAAAAGGCAACTAGATTGGGTGTTGCAGAAACTCGAAATAGAGAGAAATAATATTTCAAGCCCTAAGACAAACAAGGTAGAAGAAGAGAGGGGTAGTAGACAAGTAGTTCCAAAGTATAGTCCCCCTCATATGAGAAGAATAGACCAGCCTTTTGTAACATGATAACCAATTGGTAAATGAGAGTAGAAGATGGAGGGATATGCATAGGGATCAAAGTGAAGAAAGGCAGGAGGATGGAAGAAGGAACAAAAATGATGGGAATTGGAATAACACAAATAGGGGTAACCATGTAGTAAATAATGGGTATGGCAGCAATCAAAATAATGGACACAATAGAGGTAACAATGACAATTATGGAAGTGGCAATGGTGGAGTTAGGAACAATAATAATGGTAATAATAATGGAAATAATAGTAGCAGTAGAAAAAATGGGAACAATGGTAATTATGGCAACAATGGTGGATTCAATAGAGGAAGTATGAACAATCAAAACAATCATCATGTTGGCAGACAACCTCTGATCATTGAAAGATATAGACAGTTGGATTTCACTGGCATTGTTGGTTATCCAAATCAGATCAGTAATGATTTAATATTATAAATCCCCAAATTCTCAGGAAATGGAACCGATTCAGCAGAACAACACGTAATTAAAGTAAAAAATATCATTGAAAAATTTGAGGTTCCTCACGAAGATGTATTCATGAAATTGTTTGTTCAATCTTTGACAGAGGATGCAAGAAAATGGTATAGAAGCCTTCCTGATAGATGTATTTGCAGTTGGCAGGAATTTGTAATACTGTTCTTGGAAGAATTTGAAGATCACAATGATCCTTCATTTGCATCCCATGAATTAACAAGTATAAGGAAAAATCAAAATGAATCAGTTGCTGAATTTAATAAAAGATTTAACAAAGTATTAAATAGAATACCCAGAGATGTTAGACCTGTTGATTCATTTCTGATTAATTTTTATTTGAGTTCTTTTGATAGCAAAACCCATTATGAGATTTTGTCTCATAGACCTGATACCTTACAACAAGCATTCAAGATAGCTGCTACTATTGAAAATAATAGGAAGGTGGTTGGGAAGGTTGCTAAGAGAGATGATCCAAAGTTGTATAGCTCCAGGGTTCCCAAGAAAGATTATCTTACTCAGATCATGGACATGCTTAAAGACCTAAAGGGTAAGCAAAATCCTAATGAAAGGTCACCATACAGAAATAATAAGCAAATAAATTACAATAGGCCAAGGTTGCATGACATGCCATATAACACAAATTGGAAGGATGGACAACTAGTAAAACCCAACATAAACAAAGAGACTCCTGATCCATTAAAGAAAACCACAAACTTTGTAGATGAGTATCTATGGTATGATGTATGTAATTTGCCTCATGTTGCAGAACAATGTATGATTTCTCAAGGCTTGATAAAAGAGGAAGATAAAAATGAGGATTATGAACCAACTGTGAATGCCATTTTGTTTGATCCATATTGGGGAAGAAATGAGGATTTATCTGAAGAAGAAGAATATTCTAATTTGCATCAAAGAAGCGAGAATTTGCAATATAGCATACAACATGTTTTTTTTGATGATGATGAAGATATCCTTGCTTTGAGAAAATTGTTTCAGGAGGAAGCAGTGCCTTCTTTGAGAAACCTGATTGAAGAAGAAAAGAAAGCTTTCACTATTGTAGCTGTAGAACAAGTGTAAAGCAATTATCAACTGAGGAATAAGAATGTCGACAATGAGCAGGGCAAGCCAACAAATATTTTTGCCAAAGTCACAAAATCTGGTGGGACAAAAAATAACGTAGCTAAGGGAAAAGATGCAAGTGCCAAAAAAGGGACAGAGCCAGAAAAGACTAAACAAATTGAAATGCCAAAGGTCATCAAGCCAGTGGAGAAAAAACAAATTAGTAAGACTTCTTCAAACTGTGGAACTTTTATGTCTCAAGCGTTGTCGAAGGTAAAAATTCTATGCCCTTGCTTGAAGTGATGAAATTTCCAGAATATAAGGATGAGACCTTGAAAATTATATCAAATGTTGGTGATCTAAGTAAGGATGCTTCTAAGTTAAAAGAGGATCCTCCAGTGATCTACTTAGGCACATAAAAAACCTCACGCAAGTTGATCCATTCTATTTGACATTGTTAATTAACAATAAAATGGTCAAGAACTGCATGATAGATTTAGGGGTAGCAGTGAACATCATGGCTGAAGATGTCATGAGAGAGCTCGGGATGCGTGTTGACACACCTTATGGTAAGTGTTATGCCATGAACAATAGGTCTATACCTGTGGTGGGTATCATGAAAGACGTAGAGTTCAGGTTTCTAGCTTGCCTAGATACCACATATAAGACAGATATCACAGTGGTGCAAGTTCCTGCAAACTACATAATGTTGTTGTCCAAGCAATGGTCAAATTTGGTGGGTGGTCATGTTCAACTCAATCTATTCTATGCTACTATTCCAGTAGAAGGGACAACGATGAGGATAAATAGAGAACCAAGGTCTCCATACCTCATAGAAGAAGTTGACCCCGATGAAGTGACTTGCTTTTGCCATTCTGATATGGACAACTTTTAGGTAAGTATTTCTAAACCTTTAGAGATCAATAAAGTTACACAAATAGGTAAACAAAATGAAAATTTAATTTGAAAATTATACTTTGATGGTGCCTACATGGAGCAGGAGTTGTACTTGTTTCACCTAATGATTTTTTTTAAATACTCTTTCTTGTTAACTTTTGAGTGTACTAATAATGTTGTTGAATACAAGGCCCTCTTATTAGGACTTAAACTAGCAAATAAAAATTGCATTAAGTTACTAATGGTTTATGGTGATTTAGAATTAGCCATTTCACAAGTTAGAGACACATTTGCTGCAAAAAATGAAAAATTAAGAAACTACAAGAATGAAGTTTGGGATTGCATTGAACTATTTGATGCTTTCTCCATCAATTGGACTGAAAGATCAAATAATATTTGGGCAGAATTCATGGCTAACTTGGCTATCAAGCATAATGACATTCCTTTGGATGATATTACCCAAGTAGAAATCAAGACCAGATCGTCAGTCCTTGACAATGTAAAAAGTTTGCAAGTTTTTGATGATGACAGGGATTTGCTGAAATTCTTATTTTGTGAAGATCAGTATGACCACTAGCGGATTGATTGGAATGGACTTGTGGAGGACAAGGATGGCAAAGCAATTGTACTTGGGCAAGAGGTATTGCAGCTAAAAACAAATAAAATTCCAAAAGGATTGGTAGAGCTTGAAAGAATGTTTGATGATAAAGATGTAGTGAATTTCAGACCTAATTCAGGAGGATGTGAGGATGTTGAAAAAATAATCTTGGGAAGTGAAAGCAACCCAAGAGAAGTATATATTGGAAAAAATCTCACACAAAAAATCAAAACAGAATTGATTAATTTGCTAAGGAAGTATAGGCATGTCTTCGCTTGGTCATATGATGATCTCAAAGCATATAGGGAAGATTTGTTCTAGCTTGAGATACCTTTGAAGCCTGATGCAAAACCTTGTAGACAAAAACGAAGGCCAATAAACCCTACTTTGGCTCCTAAGATGAAAGAGGAATTGATGAAAATGAGGAATGCTGGTATTATTGAGCCTATAAGGCACTCAACATGGGTATCCAATTTGGTCCTAGTCAGAAAAAAGAACGGTGACATCAGACTATGTTTGGATTTCAGAAATTTAAACGTTTCATCCTTGAAAGATAACTATGCTTTACCTAACATGGAGGCTCTTTTGTAGAAATCCACAAGGAATGAATTGTTATCTATGATGGATGGCTTCTCAGGCTATAATCAAGTCAAAGTTAGGGAAGCAGAAAAGTTCAAAACAACTTTCACTACACCTTGGGGTACCTATGTCTATGCTAGGATGCCTTTTGGACTAACAAATGCAGGAGCTACATTCCAAAGGGAGGGTATGATTGATTATATCTTGGCAGTGTACCAGGATGATATGACTGCTTATTCTAAAAAAGCAAAAAATCATTGTGATGATCTAGGAAAGATTTTTATTAGAGCATTAGAATATGGCATATCCTTGAATCCTAAAAAATGTCATTTTGGGGTTACAGAAGGAAAATTGTTAGTTCATATTATTTCAAAGGATGGTGTGAGAATTGATCCAGAAAGGATTGCTGCTATTGATAAAATTCAAATCCCAAAAACTGTTAAAGCAATCCAATCTTTTTTCGGTCAAATCAACTTTGTAAGAAGGTTTGTTTCAAATTTCTCTGAAATCATAAAGCGTATTGCTAAAATGTTGAAAAAGGGTGCTGAAATAAAATGGACTAATGAAGCTCTTGAAGCCTTTGTAAATATCAAAAGAGCCATCAAGGAAGCCCCTATTTTAAAATCACCTGATTTCTCTAAGCCTTTTCAAGTTTTTTCATTCGCCTCATTCCATACTATTGTTGTTGTCATGTTACAAAAGAATGATGAGGGTCATGAACAACCAGTGGAGTTTTTTAGCAAAACATTGCAAGCATTTGAATTGAATTATGATTTAAATGAAAAATAAGCCTATGCTCTTGTGAAAGTTGTGAAATCTTTTAGACCCTATTTAGTTGATGCCACCGTTATTGCCTATGTACCAAATGCTGCTGTTAAAGACATCTTTAGACAATCAGAAACTACTAGAAGGAGATGCAGATGGATAAACTAGATCCAAGAATTCAATATTAATTTACAAATCATGAAGTTGGTAAGAGGTCAGGGTCTGGAAAAATTGATGGTAGAATCCAATCTTGAAGCAACACAAGTAAATCAGGTAGAGTTGGAAGATGTACACATTAGCATAGAGAGGTGTCCCTAGTACAAAAATATTGTATATTACTTGAAATACATGAAATGTCTGGATAACTTAAATGATAGTAAGAAGATAACTTTAAAGCTTCAAACATCTAGGTATGTATTGCTTAATGGAGACCTATACTGGAAAAATAGAGATGGTGTTCTTTTATTGTGTCTAGATGAGTGACAGGCGTTTGTTGTTTTAAAAGATTTACATGAAGGTGTATGTGGAGGCCACTTCTCAGCTAAAACCACTGCTCATAAAATTCTTAATACCGCTTATTATTGGCCTCAAGTTTTCAAGGATTGTCATACCTATATCAGAAAATGTGAGGCTTGTCATAAGTTTTTAGGGAAGCTCAAGTACAATGGAGCCATTCCTCTCAGACCCATGCATACAAAGGAACCATTCCAGATGTGGGGTATTGAATTCATAGGAGAGATAGAAAAAAAATCTAGTGGTGGGCATAAATGGATTTTGGTGGCTACTGATTATTTTACTAAGTGGGTTGAGGCCATTCCCACAAGACAGGCTACCAACAAAGTTGTGATAAAGATTCTTTTGGAAAACATTCTGAGTAGATTTGGGGTACCTCAAAAGATTGTGGTAGACAATGGGATGTGTTTCAGATCCAATGACCTCTTTGATTTCTATGAAAATTATGGCATCATTGTGTCCTATTCATCACCCTATCATCCCCAAGGAAATGGACAAGCAGAATCCAGTAATAAAAACTTGTTGAAGATTATCAAAAGGATGTTGGGTAATAATAAGAAAACTTGGGATTCAAAATTGGTCTTAGTAGTATGGGCTGACAGAGTGATAGTTAAGAAGTCCATAGGATTTACTCCATATGAGCTTGTATATGGCAAAGAAGCATGATTACCTTTGAATAATTTGCTCCCAGTTTATAAATTTGTTACAGAGGAATTTTCAGAAGAAGTAAAGTTTATGGGGGACAGATTGATGTCGTTGGTTGAGTTGGATGAATGTAGAAAAGAAGCCTAGGAAAGAAATCTGAAAAGACAACAAATGGTAAAGGCTTTACATGATAAGAAAGCATGTGACGGGTCATTTGAGGAAGGAGAATGGGTGTGAAAATGGAATGCCAAGGATCAGGATAAAGGGAAGCATGACAAGTTTGATGCGCTTTGGCTAGGACCTTTCATTATTTTAGAAAAAAGTGGAGAAAACTCTTATTACTTGCAGGATACTGATGGTCAGGTGCAAGAGTTCCCGGTTCACGCTCAATATCTCAAGCATTTCTTCTCTTGATGAGCAGGGAGTATTTTTGTATCATAGGTATTTTAGTTTCTTTTGCTTTCTGTTTTGTTTTCCTTTTTCTTTTTTGGTCTGCTTTCCAGAGATAGCTAGGATCTTGCTATGTCTTTTGAAAGAACATACATCCCTAGAAAGAGCCACTGTTAGCACACATTTTTGCAAAATTTTATGTGCTATTATGAGAGCATTTACTATGGGTTTGCATGTGTAGGAACCTTACTAGCATGGGCAAAGTTCTCTAAGGATTAGCTATCTCAGTAGTGTTAAGGTATCACTTGGGCACACTAAGGGCATGCACTAAGTATAGACTGCATAGGGAATCCAGTATGGGAGCATTTATCAGTGGAGAAATCATTATGGTATAATCTAAGGTTATTTTTCAGTATGTATTAGACCCTGTGGGATAGTTGGGATCACTATTATTCATGGTGGATGGCTCATTTTTTCAAAACTGCAAAATTTCAATTATCGACATAAGTAGTCCCGATGAAACAACATTGGCAAGCAAAAGAAGGATTATTGGCATGACATATACCGATAAATCAGAAGGTAGATTCATTGGAGCACTTAAATAACATTCAGCACTGTGCGCGCTCTTGGAAAAGTCATACCATCAGGATAGCTTGTTCCGATGAGGCAGAAGGAGGGTGTTTTTTCTATCGGCATGTATCGGCTTATCAGAAAAGTGTAAAAATTGCTATACTGATAACCTATGAGGCTATCGGTGTAACTTGTAATGATGAAAAGGCAGCATAGATCATGGAATTATAGCATCCGGAGATCGAAAATATTGAAAAAACTCTATCCTGATACCCGATGATTGAAGGGAACAGAAGGCGGGTCCATCACAGAAAAAGACCATATCGAGATAGTGCAAAAATAGTTAGGTCGATCCTCGATGACAAGGAGAATTGGAAGGCGGAACCATCAGTATTACCTATACCGATAAAGAAGACTTGGAGGTATAAAGTATAAAAGTACATCAGAGTAACATCGGGACTTTGGGAGGAATAGAAAAAGGATATTCCGACCCTCGATGAAGATAAAAGCACCTGTAGGGATATTGGTGTGAATTATACCGATAAAGTAACATGAAGTGAAGACTCATCGAGACATCAGGAGGAGAATTTTTATGCTATGCTGAATCCAGATAGGATTGTTATGGCTGATGGTGAGTTGCAAGGATTTCTTTGGGGTGAGTTATGTCGATAACGCAGGAAGCTTAGTCAGAATGCGGATCGAAATGTTGAGGTCATCGAGGCATCGGAGGGACATAAAATGAACTATGCCGATACTCGATGGGTTAAGTAAAAAAGCCAAAGGCGGGTGTATCAGGGAGAGTTATACCAATGGATCATGAAAATAAAAGTAAAGCCGAAACTGAAGGAGTATCAATCGAGATAGGAGAAAAATTGTTATCTCGAGACCCGATGAGTTGGTCAGGATAGCTTGTGCCGATCAGAAGGTAAGAAGCAGTAAAGTCATAACAAATGGTGCCAAACAATTGAATCATCGGGAAAAGTCTCGCTGAGTAGCCGTTGAAGATCTTGATGCAAAAAACTGACAAGATGGCTTCCATTAAATTTATCCATTGGGTAGTTCCGATGCCACATGAAGCAGATCCGTCAAGATTGTAGTAAATAGTGCAAGATTAGACTCCTTGGGGATGTATAGCTAGTGTTGCACAATGACATTTCACATAAAGTTATTGCAGAAGTTATCAGATGTTCATTGAGAAATATTTTGAGTTGTTGAGCATAGAGCAAAGAATTTGTAGAGATGGAAGGGTCAAGCTCAAAAGGGAAGCGAAAGGTCATTGAAATATCCAGTAGCACATCAAAAAAATCGAAGGGTGAAGTCAGTGAGGCTCGAAGGAAATTAAATCAAGACATGATAGATCAGATGGGCTCTCCAAGAGCCAGGTCATGCAGAGCTAAGGTGGATTTTCCTATTCGCGACCAATTGGAAGACAAGTACAAAGAAATTGGAGATGTATTGACAACAGTGTGAGGGCATGAGTTGTTTCTTTTCCATTACCTCCGCAGGGATGAGCCCATGTCGATTTCGAACCTGTGGAATACTGGTTTAGGTAAACTCATGGTACCTAATGTCTTTGTAAATATTGATTTATTGAAGCTCTTGGTAAGACATTATGATACAAACAAGCGGTGCATTCTGCTGCCCAATGGGACCGCTTTAGTTCACTTTGCAGTAGCCATAATTTAGGAGGTTTTTGCAGTGGATCTTGAGGCGTATGTGCCCTTATCTTTTGTGGATTTGGAAGAGGAATACATAAAAATGGATACTACATACTAGGGTTGGAACCTCGCTATCCATAAAGCAGAGAAGGGGAGGCTAACAGAGGAGGATGGTCCTCCTTATGATATGACCATTTAAAAAAAATATTTACAGTATACATATATGGCATGTGGTTAGGTTGGAGGAGTTGAAGCTCTTGACGTAGCAAACATGGGACCGCTAGTTTTAGCAGCACATATTCAGAGGCATGAGCCTAGAGCTTTTGATTTTGCTTCAT
The DNA here is from genome assembly GCF_030272615.1 of Cryptomeria japonica. Lineage (NCBI taxonomy): Eukaryota > Viridiplantae > Streptophyta > Pinopsida > Cupressales > Cupressaceae > Cryptomeria > Cryptomeria japonica. Next base: position 282,292,084 of record NC_081412.1, read on the forward strand.
ACCTGGTGGATAGACTTCATGAAGGCTTCCTGAACTTGAAAGGCAATCCAGACAAGAACTTCAAGCATTATTCGCTGCTAATGCACATTGTTTTATTTTATGGGAGATTTAGAGGGTTATGGCTAGAGGGTTTGAATGTAAATACAGTTGGGAAAAACAGACAAGATCAACCAGTGCAGTTATGGGTTTCTCTCTAGGATTACATATATGTAAATTCTCATTACATCAAATTTGAAGAATTCTTTGTTACGCCAATTTTCTTGCTCTTTGGTGAGCCTCAATAGGGATCATTTTCTGAGGATGTAAAGAGGTTTCTTAGGCCTCATGAGCACAAAAATCCTAAGGTTAATCACAATTGGGGTGATTGGTATTCATGCCAAAATTTCACCTTTGTTCGGTGCTATGGATTTGAAGGTTACCCCTATGTGATACTGAAACCTGCACCGGGCAGGATTGCCTTTTTGGAAATTGTAAGGCAATTAAGTGTCTCTAATGCCAAACATTTCAGAGGTGCACAGAAGCAAGCCTTTCTTTTTGGCACACTTAATTTCCAGGATTATAAGATTTTATCTACTAGAGCATACGAGGCTATCAACAAGAAGCTGGTGGATGAGTACAACCTGTTCCAACACACATCCAGAATGAATTATGATCCCAAGGGATACATCCACACATGCAGGAAGAGACAAGGGTTGGGATATTACTTTCATCAGGAGGATGAATTTGAGGACATGTGTAAAAATAAGGAAGTGGAGGAGCTTGGAGAGGTTATGGAGACCTTGGAGAAAAAATTGGAGAGAAGACAAATATTAGAAAATATTGAGGGAGAGCTAGCTCAAAGTGATTCAGGGAAGAACGAAGTAGTTTCCAAGCTCCATGCACCTGAGAAAGAGAAGGAGCCAGAAGCACAGGATAAGCTCCTTGTTGCGCTAAATGCAGAAGTAGATGAAAGGATGACAGAGCACACTTCATTTGTTCCAGATGATCAATTCATCAAGTCTAAAGAGTTTAAGTCCTTCTTATACCACTTCAAAGGGAAGAAGCTGAGGGAAGTAATGCTTAATATCACACTAGAGAATGAGGAGGAAATGTTGCATAAGCTTGAGGCTGATATTGATGCAGAAATGAAGACAATGATCCCTTAGAGAGGGTGGCAGTTGCTGTGGAAGCAGGTATTATTCTTTTCCTAGGATGGGATTTGAGTGCATCATTTATTTTTTATAGTCTATTACATGCAGACAATAAGGACTTCAAGTTGAATGTTCAAGGGGTTAATGATATATTCATTGGATCAAGATATGATCTAGATGAACAAGCAATGTTGTTTTTGATTAATGAAAAAGCAGGTTTTGAAGGGGCCTCAGAACCCTTTACAAGCAAGACTTAAACAACAAAGCCACGAGAAACAAAGAGGAATAGAACCAAAAAGAAAAAGCCAGCAGAAAACTGAAAAAAACCCACAAAAGCCCTGAAAAGCCAGCAGGCCTTCCAGGAATCAGATTTTTCCTAGGGCTTTAGCTAGGGTGTTGCTAATTTCTTGCAGCTCTTTGATGTTGTCTTTGAAGTTGGGTGGATCCTGAGCAGCAGCAGCCACAACTTTCTTGATACCGACCCTGGTTCTCTTTGCAGTCCTGCCCGCTAGGGTAGCATCACCACTTCCAATCTGGATGGTCTCCTCCTCCAGGTCAAGATCCACAACCGATTTAGGAGTATGGTCAAAGACCTTGGCGATGTCCTCCAAGTTTTTGGTGACAATAGAGAGGATACTTGGGATAACTCCCATCAGATTTTTCATCGCTTCTTTTCTCTCTTCCAGTGATTTTACCTTGTTATCCATTTCCTGCTTCCAATTAATATGCTCTCTATTTCCATCCTCCCTCTTTTTATCCGAATTTATCCCTTTCTTTTCCAGGTTTTTCAGGGTTTCATATGTCCGTCTGTCGAAATCCATTCTGGCCTCCAAGAGCTTCTTGAGATTATCCAGGATAAGCCCCTCACCAACACTTTCCTTGTCCTTGCTATCCCTATCCTCAGTCAGGTTCTTCTCAGAGTCTTTATTTATTTCCTTCTCAGAATTAACTTCAGTTTCCTCATTATCCTTGGGAGTCATTTCTTCCATCAGATGGCTATTGTCCTTACCAGGGTGATCGCTTGGAATAGGGCTATCTTGACCAGGCTCAAAATCTCCTCTTTCTTCCTCATTGCCCAGCTCCTCTTCTTTCCAGCTATCTTCACCATTGGATTCGTCCATCTCCATACCATTGCTTTCCTTGACAATGTCATATGTTTCCAACCCGGGGGCACTTTTCCTTTTCTTGCTGGATGACGCCTTCTCCTTGCTAGTTTCTCCCTCTTCCATCTTTCTCTTACCTGGGGAAGCAAAAATCCGCTTATTTTCCTGCAGAGCGAGGGTTTTGCAATGCTCATAGATGAGCAGTAGGAGCTCACAATGGAGAATCGGGTTGGAAGGGTTAGTCCTATGTTTGTTGAGGGACCTGGAAAGGGACCGAAAAAGGTAGTAGGGCAGAGACACCTTTTTGTCGTGTCTGAAATGGTTTAAGAGCACAAAGTGGTAGGTGTGGGCCCTGGAGAAATGACCTTCAACCGTGATATACTCCATGATTTCGTTCAGGACCCAGCCCCACAACTTCTTGATGTTTACAGCTTCGTAGTAGCCCTCGGTAGCCTTGCCAATTTTAGCCCGCTCTTTCTCTTTCCACTAGAATAGGTTAACCGCATTGTTGGAGACCTTGAGGTCTCAAAAGAAGTTAAGCCCAGTGTGGGGCATTCCAGTCACAGTTGAAATAAGCCCAACATATAGCTTAAATTTAACTCCATAAAGTTTAAAAGAGCCATTAGACCAGTTTTTAGAAATCTTGGAAACGACTAAGTTAACCCTACCTTTGTCATAGTCCTCGAGCTTTTCCATGAAGCTGGTAAGAGAGCTCTTCTCCAGTTTCGCCTAGACTTTTGGCATTGCTTTCCAGGTTGACGTGTTGTCAGGTTCTTCATGTCTTAGGTCTCCTCCCATTTTCGGTTGCGGGCTATCTGCTCTGTTTCTCTGCAAATTGAGACCTTCTTTCCTGATGCTGCTCAAGTTTTTGCACTGAGTAACCCACAAAGCATGCGGAAATTTATTGGAGATAGTAGGAGATCTACCGCAATGCCAGGTGATGATGGCCTTTTGAGCAAGGCGTAAATGATGCTTTTTACTTGTCATGATTTAATTGTCCTTCTCTTCCCGTATAACGGTCCTTTCTGAGGATCTCTTTAATATTTGAATTGAGATCATCCTCATGCCAAATCATTTGAGAGTTAGAGTTAATTCCAGTATTCACTAAACAGTCAGCAACACTGTTTTGCTCTCTGAAGGCATGTTGTATAATAATTTCTTTGAAAATGGCGATGATCTCTCTAGCTTTCATGATGATATTCTCAATAGACCAAGAAGGCTCTGATTCCCCCTTTAAGCACTTAATAATATTAAGTGAATCCCCCTCAAGCTATATTTTATCATAATTAATATTTTTGGCTATAATTAAGGTATTCAAGGTAGCAGAGGCTTCAACAAAATGGCTAGTTTGATTCCATAGAGGACCATCCACCGCCTTAAGACAACTTCCAGCAAAATTCCTTACAATGCCCCCATAGCCAGCTTTACCTGGATTCCCTTTAGAATCCCCATCGAAGTTAGCCTTAATCCATCCCTGCAGGGGAAAACACCAGACAAGACCTTCTCTGCCTTTCTCCTTGCTAGTAGTAGTAGTAGAAAGATTCCACTTGTCTTTGAAATCATCTTTAGCAGCAAGTCCCTGATCAGTACAATAGAGGCATTCAAAAATACTCCTAAAGATTTTATCTACAACCACTTCAGGAATAGCCCTTTTATCTCTGAAAATCCCGTTGTTGCGCTCTTTCCATATATTCCAAATAACAATCGATAGAGTAAGTCTCTAGGTCTCCATAATTTTAGGATTAGAGTTAGGACAATGCCATTGAAGCCAGGTGTCACCAAGAGTGTTCGGGAAGACCCAGCTCAGGTTCCACCTGGATAGGATGATTTTCCAGATATCCTGGCTAAAAGAGCATTGATTGAGAATATGGAAAGCAGTCTCTTCTTCCCTACAATAGAGAGAACACCTATTAGGAAAAATAATGCCTCTTTTATGAAGATTATCCAGGGTTAATATCTTATTTTGGATGAAAATCCAAAAGAAGATGTTGACTTTGGGAACTAATTTCTTATTCCAAACTTTAGCCTAGATGGGAATATCTTCCACCGGGACATTATGAATAGCCACAGTAGAGGAAATAGAGTATTTCCCATCCAGAGTTTCCCCCCATATAAGTATGTCATCTTTGTTGTCTCTAGGGATTTTAGCAGAGAGAGCAATCTGAAGGAACTTGAGATCCGGACACTGCTGGCTAAAGCCAATCCAGACCCCATTTCTCCAATAGTCTCTTACCATTTCACCATACCTGCATTTGAAACTGTCTTTCCAATCTTTGAGGGTAGGAATTTCCTCCAGAGGTTTATCCAGGATCCATCTATCTTCCCAAAATCTTATTTTCCTCCCATCCCCAAGGTTCTAGGTTCTACCAGCAGCAGCCCAGCCTTTAGCAGATTGCACGGTATTCCAAATGGTAGATCCATCAACAGAGAAAGAGTTGTCAAAGAATTCTTCCTCAGAAGGTTGCATATAGAGATATTTGTTTTCTAAAATAGATTTCCATTCTCTTTCCTCCCCTTTGAATCTCCATATTTGCTTGGCTAATAAAGCTTTATTCATAGAACCAATGTTCCTTAAGCCCAACCCACCTAAGGCCTTAGGGGAACAAATGTTATTCTAGGCAATAAGGGGGATTCTATTTTTAACTTCCACACCTGACCAAAGGAACTTTTTTTGGATTCTTTCAAAGCCAAGAATCCTACCAATGTTGTTATGGGCATTGTACCCCCCGAATAAAAGGTCAAAAATCATAGATGTGGATAAAGGTTTTGGTCATATGATGACCCTAAAAGTTGGAGAGGTAGATCCTATGGTCACTACTCACATAGATATTAACATCTCAAAATTCAATAAGGCTTAGATGAAACACGAGATAGCAGAGAAAAATAAATATAAGGCCTTATATGAGGAAAACCTTAAGAGGAGTGGGCATCCAATCCCTCAGATTGCTGATTCAGGAGGCCATTAGAAGAAGAAGTTTGAAAAAATATCTTATGAGCACAGTGAGTTAAAGAGGGATATGAAGAGCATCAGGGCTGATACTGCTTGTGTATTAATGAGTAAAAGATATGATAACATGGAGAAGGCATTGGACGAATTTTGGGGTGTCTATCAGAGGAACATGGACAATATGGTTTCTAACACCAGAATTCGAGATAGACTCAACCTGTTGTTACAAGATGCATCGACTAGGGAAAAGGTAAATAAAAAGGTTCAGGGTTTGCTTTCCATACATGATGAATTTACAAAGGAGTTGAAATATGAATTTGATGAGTGCCAGCAAATTGTTTAGCATGGGGTTCCCGGTTTGGTAGATGATGCAGGTGTAATTAAGGATAAGACCATATGGCTTTATGAGTGTAAGTCTTTACTTAGTGCAGCCCAAGCCATTGCCAAGACGGATATTCTTGATATGAATGACACAGTCGATTAGTTCAAGAACTTCTACGTGATCGAGAATGCAACCAGGGATGCAATATTCAACGCTACAACTTACAAAGATGTGGGCTATTTGCAACACATTTAGAAGTGCGGACAACGACTTGACCGAAAATCTTAGTTCATTGTTTAGTTTTATGTTTGTAATGTAATTGATGTTTTAGTTAGGCTGTTTAGTTGTTTTTCAGTTAGTTGTTTAGGATGATGAAAGGGTGTGTCATTTCATTCGTGTGCCTTGGCATATGTATTTGTATTGAGTCCTTTTCTATCAAAAAACACAATCATTTATAGTTTTAAAAAGGGCCAAGGGACTATTAGTCTTATGTTACAGAAGGGTAAATGAGAATGAAAAGTCTTTGAGAAATCATGTAATCTCTGTGAGTGCAACTTATGTATTCAGCATTGTCTTTTCAGGTTCAATATATAAAACTTACTGCTTCTAGTTCCTTGATCATTGTGTTATTATTTCATGTTGATGTTTGTTTGAGTCCCCTAGATAAATCTTATAAGGTAAGTTTTCTACTTTTCTCGCAACACTTAATGAAACCATTTCAATGATAGTTTTAAAATTGTCTCTAGGGTTTGATCAAGATTTATGTCCATAAGTAATACACTAATTTTCGGATGAAGGCACTGGTCTAATGTTGATTTCTAGGATGATTCTGATATATGTCAAAGGTCCTTAACTGAGGAGCATCTTTGAATTCTTGTGATCTCTGCCCTGTTCATAATTACTAATCAGTCTTGAAGCTGTTTCTTTTTTTTAGTATACATTTTTCTCAACATTTTGTTTACAAGTATTCAGTAATAAATATACTTAAAACACATGAGTTTCAATTAAAATTTTAGGAAAATTTCCATTCCTGTTAAACATTTGTCCTCAACTTTAAATTCAGTATAAAGAAACAACCTCTTTGTGCTTGGAGATTGGGGTACACCCACCCAGGTCTAGTGAAGCCTAGAGTGCAGGGTAATTTGGTCTTCGACCATTCCCGTTCGTTGGCCAAGGCCGATTGTGGAAATAAAAAGAGAGTTGGCAGTCTCTTGTTTTCCCAATCTATGGTTTTGGGCACCAACAACTTCGACAATTTTTTGTTGCATACGATTAAAGATAAAAACTACAATGAGCACCCTTATATATATAGGATAGGGGCAATGAGCTAATCTAGGAAAGCTTGTAACAAACTATGGCTAAGTAAAAAATGAGTCCTACTTGACTCAAAACTTGTGTGTATTCCAGATGCAAAAACATAATGTGTGTGTGAAAAGTGGAATAAGTCTGCAAGCTATAAGACACAACACTTCAATTAAGTCATTACATGCATGGTTAGATAGATATAATCATGAATATAAAAACCATAACAAATCAACCTATTCCCTTCTAAAAGATGCGAGTATAGACTTGCTCTTAGATTTGTCTAAGCAATACCAGTGACTAGACTACACCAAGATGAAGGATTTAATCTATATGAGCACAAGATTAAGGTAAATAGATGTAAGATTAAGCTAGATGAATGAATATTAAGCTAAATAAATGAATATTAAGCTACATGAATGACGATTAAGCTAGATGAATGAATATTAAGCAAGATGAATGAAGATTAAGCTAAATGAATACAAGCAATCATGATTAAACTAAATATGCAAAAAGCTAAACTAAGATGCAATAATTTCAAAGCACAATATCTTCAATGACTCCAGAGCAAAAACCGCACAATAACAATAAATCTCCAGGGTGTTTTGAATGAGAGATGAAGGCTGAATTTATAGAGATTCAACAGAAAGACCAAAGGTCAAGATTGATTAGCAATGAGCGGTTTAGATTCCTCAAGAAAAAGCACAATTGAATTAATTGAGAGATCAAATTAAGTTAACCTTGAGATAGATTCCAATTATAGCTTGATTGAATGCATTCAGATTATAAGTCTGAGTCTGCATTAGAGATAAAATTAGTTGATTCCATGCACTTGAGATAAAAAAATAGGTGATTCCATGCACTTTCCTTTAATTTGCTCAATATTTTTATTTAGAAAAAGGCTTTTCAATTTAATTGAACCTCTTTCCTCAAGAAAAGCTTTGAGTTTAATTTTTAGAGAAGATGATTAATTCAATTTAATTGCTTTTCTGATTTCTCAAGTTATCTCAATTTAGAAAAAGAAATATCTTAAGTTTGATTTCTTCTCTCGATTTAATTCTTTTCTTTTGTAGTTTAATTCCTCTTTTTGTGATAAATCTCTTTATGTAAATTAATTCCTCTTTATGTAAATTAATTCCTCTTTTTGTAAATTAATTCCTTTTTTTTGTGATTTAATGGTAAAATTATTTATTAATTAAATATGCTGGGATATTTAATTAAATAAATAAGATAATTGATCAAAATGATTTACTTGGAATGATTAAATTAATTAAATAAATATTTAATTATTATAGAGTGATTAAATTACCATGTAACATTAATGATTGAAGAATTAATTAATTAGGTGCTGAAGGTTGATTTAATTGCCTTTGGTTAGGACCTTGGTGATGTTGTCGAGATTAGGGGCCCATGGTTTAGGTGACCATTTTTAGGGTATTACATTTGCCTCTCTTTGAATTAATGTGCAAGCATCGCGTTGGTTCAAAGAATAGTTGATGTCAAATAGATATCAATTTTTAACTTGATGGATCACAAACCGATGAAGAGCAAGATGTTCAGCTTGATGTGAAGTGATGAAACTGAATAAATTGATTAAAGCGATACTGACCCTGAACTTGATTGAACAAGAATCGACAAAGAGTGAGATACCATTCTTGAACTTGATTGATTAAGAAACGAGCATCGATCTAGAACTTGATTGAACTAGATTGAGCAAAGAGATGATAAAACCGATTTTGAACTTGATTGAACAAGAATCGACTGAGCAAAGCGATAAAACCTATTTTGAACTTGATTAAACAAGAATCGATTGAGCGAGGAGAACCGATTCCGAACTTGATTGAACACGAATCGATTAGAAAGAGAAAATGTCCATCTTGATTTGATGTGATGAAATTGAACATCGATTTGAAGATTGATTCAGATAAGGACAAAGATTGATATGCCCCTAGAGATTGCTTTATTTGACATCAAAGAATATCAACTTGATACGACGTGATTTAGTTAAGATGCCCCTAGTAACAAGGTTTAGTTGATTATCTTTGTTTGAAAAGAGTTTTGCTCGAATTTAGATGAAGATTTGAAATATTTCTCAACTTTTGATGATGATAATCACTAAAAAGATGATGATGTCATGAGTATGGCCCCTCGAGAGCAAAATCGAAAGATAGAGACAGGACAACGATTTTAGGCAATTTTTAGTGATGATAATTGTTTGAGCACGAAAATTGATGTAGAAGATTAAAATTAGAGTTGATTTGAGAATTAAATTGAGATTTAGAATTGAATTGAGCACAAAATGATTCAAAAATTGACTTGAGGATGAAAGTGCTAAGTGGTCAACATTGTGAAATTTTGACAAAAAAATTAACTTCAAATTTTGATTTCGATTTCGATCCTGAAAATGGACTCAGGACAGTCAATTTAGCTTAGGGTACAAGTTTTATGTCCATCGAAGCAAGTTTAAAAATTAGGGTTTGGGCTACATAAGGGGTTCAATGTGTCATTGTCAATTCATTTTTACCTCTCAAATTTTAAAATTTGAAAAACCTCATGCGAAGAAAAATGGCAATTTCAGTTCAGGAGCACCGATTCGAGCGCCAGAGATGACATAATCAAACACGAAACTACGCCCCAGCAGTAAGTGACCGATCTTTAGCATTTGCATTTCTTAATTTTTGAATTTTGTTGAATTTTTTTATTTTAAAATCCGTTTGAAGTCATGTTTATCGTTTTGTCGTGCGGTGTTATACTGCTACTCGTATGAGTATCTGTCCTTTTGTATTTCATTGTATGGGCATATAGGGTTTGTCATCTAGTGTCTACCTTGGTATCATATGAGAGTGTTCATATGAGACCATTAAGGTCATGGGACATCGTATGATAGTGTTTAGTCGTTCGACTCGTAATGTTTGCTCGTACGAGTTTTTGCTTGTCTATGAAAACTTGTATGGAAAATAACAAGTAGTTTTGAAGGTGTAAACAACATTTTTTGATTTTGAATGTTGTATATTTGGATTCTATAGTATGTTTATCACATTCTTAGCCTGAATTGGGTCACGTACTGATGATTTGTATGTTCGATTTTGTAGATTCAGTTTTGGTATACATTTCTGCCGATGATGAGGCTAGTTTGTGAGTTATTGGACACAAAGAGAGGTCATATTGGTTTGTGTGGATTCAGATACCTATTACAGATGCTTGATATCCATGTGAATCATGATATGTTGACTGCTTTAGTCGAGCATTTTCATTCAGATAATAACACCTTTTGTTTACTGGTTGGAGAGATGACCATCACGCCAAAGAACATACATAGGATTTTGAGGATTCTGTTTGTTGGAGATAAGGTTGATTTTGATTCTACTCCACGATCAGGTGTTTTGGCTTTGATTGGGATATTCCATAACAAGACTATTCTTGATCGCTCTATTACATGGGATGATTTGATGAGCAGATATGATGCACAATACCCTCTGACTTGCGTTTTGGCTAGTATGATCGGTTGTTTTGTGATGCCTGGTAGAGGACAATAGGGATTTGTATGTGGTTTGGGCAGGGTGCTTGAGAGGTTATTGAATCATCCAGTGAGATTAGGGTGGGGATCATGCTTACTCACTCATATGTATCATGAGATGCATGAGATTGTGTATCGGGAGGGGAAGAGTATGGCAACAAGTGTGTTAGTTTTACAGATATGGGCATGGGAGCATATCCCAGTAGGTAGACCTATTGTTGATGATTCGCGAGAGGCACACCAACCTATTGTATGTAGTTATTTGGGTTATGTTACACAACATGACCTAGGCAAGACTGAATATTGGATGAGATAGTTGGATGATTTGATTGCTGTTGTATGGAGACCGTATAGGGGTCTAGAGCTATGGGACGATTGGAGAGTGCAAAGGAAGGACATGTTTATGACTCGACCTCTCATTGGAAGATTGGTGTCTATTATTGAGCGGTTTGTAATATCTAGGGTGATGAGACAGTATGGGAGACCGTAGAGTGTATCCTAGGAGTTCACAGCTTATGCTCGATATGGAGAGGAGGAGAGACAAGGATGGGCATTGAGATTGTCATATTCACTAACATCTCAATACACAAGTACTCAATCAGAGAAATGATAATGAAAAAGAGACCACTTAGTTGAGAAATGATGATTACTTCAAACTCTCATTCAAAAGATAAAGAGATCATTGTTATGATGCTGAAATCACCTGAAATGCATAAAATTTAGAATGAATGCAACTTAAACTTAGTCACTGGATTCAGTATGCTTAATTTTCATTACTGAGCGTTTTACAAATACAATAGGCAAAATAGAGTTCCTTCCTTTTCATATGCAATATTAATTATCTTGTCCACAATGACCCTTTTATCATTCATATCCTTGGACAGATTACACATGCATCTGGATTGCACATTAAATAAATTCCCTCAAAATAGATAAAGAAATAACTCCAACCTCCTTGTAGCATACAAATAAGCAGAGTCGAGGTATGTCTGGCAATTTCACCTTGATGTGAAGGAACTTATCATAGACACCCAACTGAGTAGATGTTTCCAGATCACCAGAATCATTCCTACAAGCAAAAAAAAAAGAAAAGTATTATGCCCCAATCCTTGCTCCTCTTAGTCAAGATAGAATTCCTTGAGTTACTTAGAGAGAATAATAATAAAAAACCAATGTAAAAGACAACACACAAAGAAAATTTCAATCATATCTCAAATAGTTTAGTGATTGTTTTCAGTAGTCTTGTTTTGCTTGTTTACTCAATGATATTCTCTTCAGTAGTTTGGAGATAGGTGACTGACTCAGATTGGATGACCTAGTACTACCGACAAAAAGATGACTTGGTTGATACTTCTTAGGACACGTAAATTAATCAGTCGATTACCCTGAGACTAGGACATTGATTGGTTTCGATCCATGATGGTTCCAAGAGAACCTGCTATTAGAAAAGCGACTAAAAGATATTTACAAGTGAAAGCAAAGATGTGGGAAAGAGAGAATGAAAATGGGAAATGCCAAATTTGCGTTGATAGATGGAGCGCTTGAGTACAAGAGGCCCCTGTTTACTAGGTTTTCACCTACTTGGAAAAGTTTTTTTTTTTTACCAAGGTGCCTGTTTACTAGGTTTTCACCAAGGCATTTTTTCTCTTTTATTTTTATTTTTTATTTTATTTTTTGATTTTTTTCAGGACTTTTTAGTTGTACAGGTTGCTGGAGCAGAGAATAATAAGTGAAGAATTTCTTCAAGTGGATGGTGTTGGTTGGTTCACGAAGCTGTTCTCCTTCGGGTGTTGAGAGTTGATATGCACTAGAGCCAAAGATTGCAGTAACGATGTAGGGACCCAACCAATTGGGTTCAAACTTCCCTTTGTTGTCTCGAAACTATTGATTTTTAGGATTTTCTCTCAAAGCAAGGTCACCAACCTGAAATTCTCTTTGTCAAACTTTCTTGTTATAACCTCTAGACATTCTCTTTTGGTAGGCTCTAAGATGATCAAACGCCACTTGTCAACGTTCATCTAGCAACTTGAGTTCTTGCAATCTAGATATTTTGTAGTCTTCATCAGTAATAAGACCCTGCAACGAAAATCTCAAAGAAGGTATTTCCACCTCAATACGAAAGGCTGCTTCAGATCCATACACCAAAGAAAAAGGTGTAGCCCCAATAGGTGTTCTGATACTTGTTCTATAAGCCCATAGTGCAGGATTGAGCTACATATGTCAATCCTTTCCAGATTTGTGCAAGATAGTCAACAAATTTTTATTAGATGCTTCAACTTGTCCATTACCTTGAGGGTAGTATATGGATGACCAGTGCTGTTTAATTTTGAATTTTTCACAGAGCTCATCTAGATCTTTGTTTTTGAACTTCCCTCCATTGTCAGTCACAATTGAAGAAGGTATCCCATACCTGCAGATGATATAGTTAAGGATGAACAATTCTACTTGTTTACCGGTTGATTTGATTAGCAGAACCACTTCAACCCACTTAGTGAAGTACTTAGTGGCAGTTATGATAAACTTGTGTCCATTAGATGACACATGATAGATTTGGCCAATGAGGTCAAACACCCATTGTTGAAAAGGCCAATGTGTGATGAAAGGTATTAGATCCCTTGTTGGAGCATGTATGAGATTTCTATGTAGTTGACACTTCTCACAAGTTTTAGCAAATTTTATAGCATCTTTCTCCATATCTAGCCAGTAGTAGTCAACCCTTAGCAGTTTTCGAGCTAGAGTTAGACCATTTGAATGAGATCCACAAATATCTTCATACACTTTAGATAATGCATGTTGAGACTCTTCATTTTCTAGACACCTAAGAAAAGTACTATCCAAACCTCGCCTAAATAGATCATTAACGATGATAACATACTGTGAAACATTTCGAATAAGGTTTATTTTCTCATTATGGGTAAGATTAGCAGGGATAATTTGGTCACACAAGTAAGAGTAAATGTGGATATAGCGAGATGAATCATGTCCAATAATAGAACAAACCATCTGGGACTCAGGGGAATCACAAGCAGGATAATGTAACTCTTCCACCAAGAATTCATAGCAGAACTCAGATTCTTGTAGCTATGGTATAGATGCCAAGGTAGCCATAGCATCTGCTGCTCTATTTGCTGATCTAGGAATCTCTTGAAATGATACAAAGGTAATGTATTTCTTGAGTTCATTGGCCATTCTTTTATAGGGCATCAGTTTCTCATCCCGAGTCTGATATATATCATTGAGTTGGTTGATAATCAGCTGAGAATCTCCATAACTCAACAACCTTCCATTCAATAGTTAGCTTGATTCCATTTACCAAAGGCTTCATATTCTGCAATATTATTTGTGCAAGGAAAGAGAATCTTGTAAGCCTTTGGGATTGAATATGTTTGAGGAGTGATAAAAAGTATTCTAGCACCAGAACCTTGTTGAGTGAAAGACCCATCAAAGAACATTTTTCAGGATCGCTGAGTAAGGTGCATGATGGATTCATCCAGAAATTCTATGTGCAAAGGTTGATTGTCTTCAAGTGGAGCATCAACAAGTTGATCTGCAATAACCTGTCCTTTGATAACTTTGCATTCTACATATTCAATATCAAATTCTGTAAGAACCATGGCCCATTTAGCCAATCTCCCTGTAAGCATTGCTTTGATGAGAAGGTATTTGAGTAGATCAATATTAGCCACCAACTTGATATAATGTGCTAGCATGTAGTGTCTTAATTTATGTGATGCAAAGACCAATGCCAAACAAGATTTCTCTATGATAGTATAGTTCATCTCATAGGACACCAAGCACCTGCTGATATAATATATAGCTCTTTCCTTTTTATTCTCATCTCATTGTGCCAAAAGTGCCCCCAATGATGTATCAATAGCTGATATGTAGAGAATCAATGGCTTGCCTTGAATTGGTGGCATCAATATAGGTGGATTAGAAATATATTCCTTGATTTGCTTTAGATGTTGTTCATAATCAATATCCCAGTTGTATATAACTCCTTTCTATAATGCCTTTGTGAATGGTTGAGCCTTATTTGCTAGCTGAGAAATAAAGTGTCTTATTGATTGGAGCCGCCCTTGTAAACTTCTCATTTGACTGACATTCTTTGGAGATGGCATTTCCATGATAGCCTTAACTTTTTATCGATCCAGATTCCACTTCAATTCCTTTCACTGAAACAATATATCCTAGGAGCTTACCAGACGTAACCCCAAATGCACATTTCTTAGGATTTAATTTGAGTATGAATTTTTCCATCCTGTCTAATATTGGGGCTAGTTCTAATAGATGTGTTGATCTTTTTATAGATTTAACTAGAGTATCATCAACACAATCCTCCATTTTTTTGTGCATCATATCATGAAAAATTATTGTTACAGCTCTTTGATAAGTAGCACCTTCATTTTTTAAGCCAAAGGGCATTACATTCCAGCAGAAAGTTCCCCATGCACAGGTAAATGCTATTTTCTCTTGATCCTCATGTGCAATTTTGATTTGATTGTATCCAAAAAAACCATCCATCAAAGAGTACATTTCATAGCCAACAGTCATGTCTACTATCATGTCTATGTTGGGTAGTGGAAAATCATCATTTGGACAAGTTTTGTTTAAATATCTGAAATCTATGCAAACATGTATTGATTTGTCAGGTTTGGAAACATGTACAATATTAGATATCCACTCGGCGTAATCAATTGCTCTGATGAATCCAACTTTTAGTAACTTTTCTAACTCAACTTTAACAAGTAATGCAATATGAGGATGCATTTTTCAGAGTTTTTGCTTAATAGGTTTAACTCTAGGAGTGATAGAAAGATGATGCGTTATGAGGTCAGGATCTAGACCTGGCATATCAACATATGTCCATGCAAAATTGATCTTCTTTTCCATGAAGAAATCAACAAATTCTTTTAGTTCTTCAGCTGACAAGGATTGAGCTACATGTATGGTGTGCTGAGCTTCTTCTGTACCAATGTTTACTGGTTGTGTAGGTTCAATTAGCACTGATGATCGCTCTTGAAATTGATCAGGCAAAATGTCAAGTATCTCACCTTCAAGCACCTTAGAGAGGTTTTCATCATTAGGTATGTCCTGTATTTTTACTATTTTTGATTCTGGCACTGCTACAATGTGGTTTTCACCATCAAAACTCTTATTTTTCTTTTTATTTTATTTTTTCGGCTAAGATACTTGACATCTGTTGCTGTCATGTTCTCACTTTGTTCACTAGTGGAAGAGTCAATTTGTTCAACTGCATTAAGTTAACAGGCTAATGTATATGTTACTACTTATCAATTTGCCATTAGTTTTTGTATTCAAAGTCATACTATATATTCTAGTCAGTTAGCACTACCGAATCATGCAGTCGGTATAAACAGAGAAGTTGGTATGCACAATCTAGTCGGTTACAAAAGAAAGTAGTCACAGAACGCAGTATTCACCGAGCTGTCTACCGAGTATCTTTTTATGGCTACCGAGCAGTGAAGTTAACACACCGAGTTGATATTCATCGAGTGAAACATGTTACTAGATACATTGAACCTGGACATGCATATGAAAACGTGTTACAAGATCGAGGCACATCTAACCGTTATTACATTGGAAATTGCACTAGAAGATTGTGTATGATTGTGAGGTCAATCCAACCAATGAAACATTTTGTTTAGTTATTCATTTGAGGAATCTTGTTTGTAAGATTGAAGCAATGAATTAGATCACCATTTTAAGAGATCTATATATACAACATTATTGAAGTGCATATATGTATGAAGGAAGACTGTTACAGAGACACAGAGGTCACCGAGAAGGTATTTAGAGAACAGTCAAAGAATAGAGTAAATAGAAGGGTTTACCAAGTTACTATATGAGTTACCGAGGTATGCTATAAGCAAGGTAATCTTATCCTGAGCACATAGAATCTGCTATAACATTTCAGATGTAAAGTTGCAGATGTTTGTAATGATTTTATTGTAATATTGTGAAGTTGAAAGAGAAACCTTTAACAGGGTAAAAGACTCTAACCAAGTCTATAAATTGTAAAGCCTCTAACCAGGTGCAACATTTAGAATAAATGTTGTAAAATCCTTTAGCAAGGTAGATCTAACAGATCTTGTTACTCCTAACAGGGTAAGCTATTAGAAATAGCGAAACGTAGCTCTAACCGAGCATTCTTTATTATTGTAGTAGTGAAGTTGTGGGTGCCATCCCCACCACAGTTTTTCTCTCTAACCAAGAGTTTCTGCTTGACCAAAATATATGTGTTATGGAGTGAATCATGTATGATTGTTATCTATTTGTTTTAACTTTATTTTATGTTACTGCACTATTCTGTTTATGCATAACAGTAAGGTTATTATTGAAGAAAGGTTTTGAAGTATTGATTCACTCCTCCCCTCTCAGTACATTAGCTTTCCATATTGGGCCTAACAATTGGTATCAAAGCTTGAATCTTGGAAAAGGGTTTAACTACCTAAAGAGAAAGATCTTATCAATGGAAGGCTATAAACAATCTCAGAGGATTGTGTATCTGCAAGAAGAGCTGGATCATGCAAATCAAGTGATTGCAGACATGCAAAGGCAAATGCAAAAATCTCTGAAAGTAAGAAGAAGATTATCTGATGACTTGTAGGATTCTCAAGAGTTAGTGGAACAAATTGAGACATCATCTGAGAATAGTATATCTGAAGAGATTGAAGAAATGATTGGAGTATTGAAAGAAAAGAAGAAAGCATTGGCTGATCAACTAAAAGCAATGAAAAGAGAACATGAACATTTCAATACATAGATGACTGAAAATCTAGATGCATTGAGGACAGCAGAGGATAAAGCAAGAGATCTACAAAGAGAGAAACAACAACTTGAAGTCTTAGTATCTGATAAGAATGATGAAATCATAAGGTTAACTGGGATTCAACAAAATATGACAGATCAACTAGGTTATGCACATCATGAAGTAATTCTAAAGAATGATGAAAATCAAGCATTGAAACTTGAAGTATCAAGGTTGACTGATGAACTTGAAACAAAGAAGAAATCCAAAGAAACATTGAAGAAGAGTTATGATGCATCAAAGATGTTGGATGAGCAACTGAATACAAGAAGACCCAACAAAGATGCAGGACTCAGTTACAAAGGAAAAGAATCAACCGAGAAAGGAATTCATACTACCGACAGAGGAGAATCATCAAAGCAAGCTGGAAATAGGAATAACATCAAAAGGAAGAAGCCTATTTGCTACTACTATGGAAATCAAGGTCATACTGCCAACATATGCCAGATTAGAAAAGGTGAGCAACCGAATATCACTAAGTGCAATGGATATTGTTACAATTGCAATAAATATGGTCACACATCTAATCAATGTAGGACAAAGTCTGTTAACAACTATCAGAAGGCAAAATTCAAAGGGTTATGTAGAAACTGCAATAGATATGGACATAGTACCGAGAAGTGCTGGTCTAAGCAAAAGAACTACATGCGGTGTCCACACCGAGCAGACACTAGAGGTTACCAAACTCACACAGATCCTTACCGACAATATGCAATAGTACCATGGGATTACAATACAAGGATATGGTGTGAATGTTGTGGAAGATATGGACATATTAGTGCCAACTGTTTTATAAGGTTTGGAATGAACAACCGAAGATCATGGAGAAATCCTGGTATGGCATGTTTTCATTGTCACAAAGTTGGACATTTAGCTGGAGATTGCAGAGATCAACCTAGAAGAGACATTGAAGAGATAAAAGAAAAATTCAAGATGATATGGAAAAAGAAGGAAATCATGTCAGATGAAGAAGGCACCTTACCTACGGAGTTAGGTGCACCTATTCCAAATTAATTAGAAAAGGTATGAAGGGACTGCATTCTCTAAAGGTTAAATCATAACAGTTCCTATTCTATTATGTACAAAATTCAAAATCTGCATAGTTAAGATGCATTAGTAAGTTTGAAATTCTATCAAAAGTACTTTACAGGAAACCTGTCAAGTCGGTGTATACAGGAAGCCTGTCAAGTCGGTAAATGAAGGAAATTTGGTTACTCGGTTAAAATGAAAAAAAAGGGAGTAAATTGGTTAAAGGTGAACTGAGTGCATTTAATGTTTTGACCTAACTCGCACGGAGCCTGATAAGGTATTTTGTACTTAAAGGTATTTTCGCGGTCATTTTCATTCACCAAGTTTTCAAGAGAGCAGAGCGAACCAAGGCGATCAAACTTCATTCAGAGTGAATTTCAAGGTATTTACATCAAATCTATTCACACTGTTAAGCTGGTTTCGATCTTGTCAAATTGCTATTATCTACCGAGTATGAAGCGCCAGTCATTTGTAAACCATCAAACCCTAAGGATAGTTTGCTAAGTTTTACCTGAAACCTACAATGGTGCCCAATATCCAAGATCCCGTAGTTGTCAAGAATGTGGAGAAGCCCTCGCTGAAGTACTCTTTGACTCCTAAATTCGCCTTTGAACTGGATGACAAAACTGCATTTTCACTCATCCCTGATTGAGTCTTGTTAGTTGAAGATGTTAGATTCTTCACCAAATGTCGTGTTGAAGAACTCGGTCATGTTGAGATTAGTGACACATATGATGAACTTTGTACCGATGGCAAAATGGATAGCAAGTACGAGCATATCAAAATCAAGGGATTAATTGAAGCCCTAGCCTATCCCCGTGTGTTCAAACCCCAGTGGGTTAAGTTTGTTTTAAGAAGAGTTCATGATGATTTTATGTGGCTAGAGGAGCAACCATTCAAAATCACCAAGGAAATCATTCATGTGATCACCGGGTATCCTATCTATGATCATGCATGAGCATAGAAAATGATATCACAGAAGGAGTTAATCAGTCTAATTGGAGTAGAATCTGATTACCGAGGACTGAAATTGAACAATGTCACTGATGTAGAACTTAAGTTTGCAATTAGAGTAATTGGTTACTGTTTCTTCCAATCAGCAAGGGAAAATAGTGTACCATGTGCCGCAGTTGACTTAACCTATAAAATAGTGAAAAAGGGAATGAAAGTAGATTTATGTGAAGTGCTATTGAAAATTGTTTGAGAACCTGAACACAATAAGGAAGCCAAAGAAGAACAACTCGGCAAACACACTGAAGTTTGGTTCACTTCTTGTATGCATGTTTTTCTACTTTGAGAAGTTCTTTCCCTTAGTCAGTAAAGTAGTTTGGGAGCTACACCGACCTATCACCCATCAAATCAATGATTTTATCAAGAAACTGGGAGATAATTTTAATGATATCATGGATGACTATTTCAACAAATTTCAAGAGAAGATGCACAACAGGTACCAGATTCCACCATAGCTGGTAGAGAAATATAAGGATAATATATGTTTTGAGGTAGACACCGATTACTGTTATATGAATGTTGTTGAACCAAGGACTCAATCTTTGCCACCAATGGGTTATGAAATTGACTATGATATCACACAACAACAAATTGATGCCTATCTATCATTGCCAAGGCATGCTACCGAACTAAGATATGGAACTTATGAAGAGGTGAAAGAAAAAGTAAAAATGAGCATTGTAGTACCCAAGGCTACAAGAAAAGCTACAAAGATGATAAAGGTTTTATCTGAGAAATTCGAAGAAGAATCCTCCTCTACACCTATCAAAGGTACTCTTGTCATTACAGAAGAGGAATCAAAAGCTCAAGAGGCAGCAATAACATTAAGTACCGAGTTGCCTAAGGGTAAAGTTTTGAAAAGAAAGAAACAAGACATTTCAAAGGCCCTACCGACTCCACCAACAAAGAGACCTAACACTAGAGCATCAGCTGCATCACCAAGTAAGAAACAAAAGAGTGTTACTGTACCCAAGGTAACCAAGACCTACAAGAAATCTACTCGGAGACTCATTTTGGCAAAAGAGTCTAGTGATACAGAATTCGATGATGCAAACAAATTTCAGATTGTAAAAAGCAAGAAGGTAAACATTCATAGTGTTGAAATTTTTTGTGCCAATCTTAAAGAATATGGTGGATTTGCAGGATTTAGATATGTCAAGTATGAGACTAGGAATAATGATGAGAAGTGACAAATTGAAGAAGCTATCATCTGCACACTTCTAAAGTTTCGGCTAGCTCTATTAGAACTAGTAAAGTCACTTCCGAGTGAATTATACTTACATATTGATAACAGATAGAAATATGCAATGGACTCAGAGAAACAAATAAGAGAAAGAAGTCTAGTCCATCTATTTCCTGATATGTCTGTAGCAGAAATTAAGGAGCATTTGACAACATACAATTCTAAATTTCTTGTCAAACAGAGAGCCTTAAAATTGATGAATGGGCTATACATTGATGTAGAAAATGAGACAAAAGCCAAGTGGCAGGAAATCTTCAAACAAAAGGATATCGGTGAACAATCTCAAGTTGAAATTGTTGATGTCACTGAGCAAGATCCTGATGTCACTGAGCAAGGTCCTGATGCTACCAAGCAAGACCCGGCTGACACTATTCAAATTGATGAAGATGTCATGGATGAAGAAGCACCGGAGTAGGAAATGATTGAAGGCACTACCTATGCAAAACTTGTATCTGGTGAATCTGTCTTAAAACAAGTTCAGCCTTATCCACTGGTCAAGCCACCTGTCTCAACTGAAGCTCCTAAGGATACAGAATAAGGCACTGAAGCTCATAAGTCTGAAGCAGCAGAAGATACAACTAAAGATCAGACATCTCAAGCACCGTCAAGCACTGAAAATGTTACAGCTGAGACCCCTAGTACCAAGACACCCAAGGACACCACAATGGCTACAGGAACCAACCAAAGTGTTGCATCTACTGAGCAACCTACTGAGGGTCAACAAGCCTCACAAGCACTTGTCTTAGTACAACCAATCAAAGGTAAAGAGAAGAAGGTGAGAAAGCATAGTTTCAAAGTTGATTTAACTAAACCGATAGTGTTGCCCAACATGGATATCTCAAAATTAAAAGGGCAAGCACTTATTGATTTTGGTGAACTATGCAAAGCAAAGGCCGAACAAGAAAAACAATTGGCTATTCAAAAGAAGAATAAAGTACTACAAAAGGTAAAGACACTACTAACAAATATGCTACCTTCAGCAACAGTGTCAACTGATGCAGCCATCCACATTCAATTGGATGAACTCCTTACTCAAATAGAAACATCTGGAGTTGATGCATCTGAGTACTTGAGCAAGCTAAAAGATAAAGAGCTTACTGCAAAGATGATAGAAGAGGTACAAAAAGCTCTTTCTATAGGAAAAGTAAAGCTTGTCAAATTCATTGCTGAGTTGTCCCCTCAACTCAAGCATATTCTTTATTTATTTCAGAAACTTTGTACATTTTCCTTATTCATTAAAGATATCAAGAATAAAACTGATGCAATTGAGAAAGAGATCACCGATCTCTCAACTAAGTTGACCACCAAGCCTAATTCTGTTCAACATTTTTATACCAAGCTTCAACAGCTCATGGCTCAACAGTTAGAACTCAGAAATGAAGAGCATAAGATGAGGATGGATATAATGACCCTCCAGACATTATTCCTTCCTCATCTCTCATTAGTTCAAGAGAAGATTAACCAAGCTACACGCCTATCTACTACACAAGAGGGAAGCACTCTTGATGGCTTAATATCACTATTGGCTAATATTCAAGCACAAAATTCTTTAATGGAAAGTGTAAAGGATGCACTCTTAGTCGCACTCACTGACGCCCGGAACAAGTATAAATCTATTTTTGATCAGTTACCACCCCCGGATGGAAATTAAGTTTTTGATGTTTGTCAAAAAAGGGGAGTAATACTACATAAGGGAAATAATATACTTGGAGAGTGATACAGTTTTGAGTATTGTATACAGGGGAGTATACTGAGTAGAGCATGCAAAGCAAGCAGAGCACACAAGCACAAAACATAATCGAGCATGCAAAATCCAAAGCTATATATAGAATAATGATATGGGGAGTATATCTGCATATACTATTTCATTGACTATTGTATATATTGTCAAGTGTAGTCGTTTTGCAAAGTATATAGATTTTTGAGTTATAACTTTGAAAGTTGTTTTTGTCAAACATCTCAACTAATGTCAAAAGGGGAGATTGTTACTACTTATCAAGTTGCCATTAATTTTTGTATTCAAAGTCATACTATATATTCTAGTCGGTTAGCACTACCGAATCATGCGGTCGGTATAAATAGAGAAGTTAGTATGCACAGTCTAGTGAGTTACAAAAGAAAGCAGTCACAGAACACAGTATTCACTGAGCTGTCTATCGAGTATCTTTTTATGGCTACCAAGTAGTGAAGTTAACACACCGAGTTGATATTCACTGAGTGAAATGTGTTACCAGATACATTGAACCTGGACATGCATATGAAAACGTGTTACAAGATCGAGGCACATCTAACCATTATTACATTGGAAATTGCACTAGAAGATTGTGTATGATTGCGAGGTCAATCCAACCAATGAAACATTTTATTTAGTTATTCATTCGAGGAATCTTGTTTGTAAGATCGAAGCAATGAATTAGATCACCATTTTAAGAGATCTATATATACAACATTATTGAAGTGCATATATGTATGAAGGAAGACTATTACAAAGACACAAAGGTCACCGAGAAGGTTTTCAGAGAACAGTCGAAGAACAGAGTAAACATAAGGGTTTACCGAGTTACTATATGAGTTACCGAGGTATGCTATAAGCAAGGTAATCTTATCCTAAGCACATAGAATCTGCTATAACATTTCAGATGTAAAGTTGCAGATGTTTGTAATGATTTTATTGTAATATTGTGAAGTTGAAAGAGAAACCTTTAACAAGGTAAAAGACTATAACCAAGTCTATAAATTGTAAAGCCTCTAACCAGGTGCAACATTCAGAATAAATGTTGTAAAATCCTTTAGCAAGGTAGATCTAACAGATCTTGTTACTCCTAACAGGGTAAGCTATTAGAAATAGCTAAATGTAGCTCTAACCGGGCATTCTTTATTATTGTAGTAGTGAAGTTGTGGGTGCCATCCCCACCACAGTTTTTCTCTCTAACCAAGAGTTTCTGCATGACCAAAATATATGTGTTATGGAGTGAATCATGTATGATTGTTATCTGTTTGTTTTAACTTTGTTTTATGTTACTGCACTATTCTGTTTATGCATAACAGTAAGGTTATTATTGAAGAAAGGTTTTGAAGTACTGATTCACCCCTCCCCTCTCAGTACATTAGCTTTCCATATTGGGCCTAACAATATAGTCATTGGCAAAGGTAGGTATATTCAAAGGTTGATCTTGGAGAGTACATTCAATAAGCTCAGGATGTACCAGGGATAAAGATTTAACAGGTTCAAGGGATTCACGGTATTGTCATCACAACCTCATACCGACAAGTCGAGTTCTAGAAGACTACCTTGCGTAAGCGTCTCAAGACCAGGAAGAGTTAGAACATGATTATCGAAGTTTACGTTAGTATCTAGGGAGCCTAACCCAACAGACCTACCACTAGCATCATCCTCTACTTCGGATTGGACTACATATCATGGTTCGACATTAACACATTCAACAGACAGAGTTTCGACATTCATGATGAAGTAGTCATAGTTTGGTGTCGAATAGGTAATGTCATAAAGATATCTTATTTCAGAGTGATCAGAGTCATGAGATGAAGCCTCTAACTCTTCTTCAAGTGGTTTAGTGAAAGCATGTATAGTATCAATATCTACATCTTTGATGTTGCAAGTTCCTTCATGATTTGATTAAACGAACACTTGTATTTGACATACCTATTGACATAACCTTGATGATTTTGTTAGTCTTTGTCATCTTTTCCATTCATCTTCCTCTGGACTAATGATTGGCCCTACTTTTGTAGCCTCCAATTCTTCATTTGTAGTCCCATAACCGATTTTCTCTATCTCATTAGAGGGAGATATAGCAGGTGAAGATTTTTCTTGTTCTCTTTCTTCTTTCAGCTGTTGTTTATAGTCTTCTTGTCTTTTTAGTCTGATTTCCTCTACTTCCTTTTGTAGTTTTAAGCACACTATCTCTTGTGTTTCATCTATTATATCACTAGGATCTTCAGGAGTTTCTTCAGTAGATACATCTGATAAAGGTTCTGGACCCCATTCATACTCATTTGAGTTAGTTTCTGAATTATCTATTTGCATTCTTCCTGTGTATGTGACTGGAATGTTCAGTGGTGCAAACAATTCTTTAATTCTTTTCATTTCTTCTCTCATATCTTCTAGGATTTCTACTACTTGCAGTGTCATTGCTGATACAGTTGGAACTTGATTACAAGGTGCTCCTTCTCTCTTGATTGCCAATTCTTCTTGTTCTTTTTCATACTCTTCTTGAGTTTGCTAAGTATTTATTTCATGTGATGTTGAAGGTAGTATCTTTTTCCTCCACTTAGACTGATGATGAGAAGTAGGTTTTTGATATGATGAATCCTCTAAATGGTATCCAAGTCCAACTTTATCATTTGTAGACTTAGTTTGTAGCTGAATAGGTTCAACAATTCCTTCTTGATGCTTGCCCAGAGGACCGGTACCTGAATATCCCATGCATTGAATCATCTTATAGCCTGGACCATATTGTTCAGGGGAAATCTCACAGTGTTGCACTTCTTTGTT
Organism: Cryptomeria japonica; assembly: GCF_030272615.1. Classification (NCBI taxonomy): domain Eukaryota; kingdom Viridiplantae; phylum Streptophyta; class Pinopsida; order Cupressales; family Cupressaceae; genus Cryptomeria; species Cryptomeria japonica. The sequence goes on from NC_081412.1 coordinate 282,317,036, forward strand.
TTCACTATCCTCTTTGAAAAGCCATTTGAGAACAACCTCCTCTTCTATTTCATCTGCAAGGGAAGTAGAGGACTATACAAAATACCATCATAAATGACATTTAGTGTTAAAGTTTGTGGTTTCATAGCCTTTCATGGTTTTCCAGACTATCTTGGCGATGGAGGAAGAGACATTACTGAAATTATAGGTTCTATCTTGTATCCATCCATGCCAGTATCTATGATTTTTAATTTCTTTTCTAGGTCTTTCATCAAAGTTTCTGAACTTTCAGTGCAGAGGCTGCTTTGTTATGAGAAACAAAGGTATCAGTACACTATTTCAATGTAATGTAGGTGTAACTTGTATCAACAGGAATACTAACTTCATTTCCATTATAACAAAATTTCAAGCACTGATGATATGTAGATGGTGCTGCTTGCATTTCATGAATCCATGGCTTGCCCATCAAGATGTTGTATGAAAGAGGAAGGTCAAGTATTTGAAAAATAATATCTCTCTCCAAAGGTCGTACCTTGATCGAAAATAGTACCAGACCTTTAGAGGTTCTCTCTTCTTCATCATAAGCTTTGATTGCTATTTTCTTTACTGGATCAATGACATTTTCAAAAAATCCCAACTGTATCAGTAAATTGTAGGTACAAATATTCAACCCAACTCCTCCATCTATCAAAACATGTTTGACTCAGTGTTTATGGATCATAGCTTCAATGTGTAATGGCTAGTTATGCGGGCGATTCAGTGAATTGTCATCTTCTTCAGAGAAGGTGAGGTAATGAGGTGAAGTCAGGTGACCCACCATAGATTGAAACTGATCTACATCTAAATATTTGGGTACATTAGTAGTGAGCAAATCTTTGTCCAAGATGTCTCTATGAGTAGAAGAGATCTTAAGCAGTTCAAAAATGGAGATTTGAGTGCTGGTTCGTTTTAATTCTTCGACAATGTTGTAACTAGGAGAGGATGATGAAGCCAGTTTCTTAGATTTAGTCGTGATTGTATCTAGTTGTTTGTTTGAAGAAGTTGGTAGGTTTGATGTTGTTTGATCAGGAGTTGAGGAACTCGTTCCTTTCAGAGTAACATTCTTTTGAGCGCGGGTTATAACATTTGCAGTTTGCGTTTTATGTTGTTTTATCTTTGACTATAGTCATGTTGCAATACTCAAATTGTGAAGATTCAATCATGTTAATCACATGGTCATTATTGGCATAGGTGTTATTGACTTTGGCACCTCCCTTGGATTTTGAGGAATCACTTTGTTCATAAGCAAGCAAGGGATATTTAAAAGTTTTATGATTAGCATTAGTCATGTGATTTCCAACAACAATTTTGCCAGCATCGATGAGGTCTTGAATCTCATGTTTGAGTTTCATCCAGTTGTTTGTTATATGACCCTCATTTTAATGATATTCATAGTATTCGTTTTCCCTCCACCATTTGGGTTTAACTTCTGGATCATATGGTCTAGAGTTGTCTGGAAATGTGATCAGATTATTCGCCAATAGAGTCTTAAGAGTTGATTCATACAATTCCTCCAAAGGAGTGAAATCATGTTTACGCTTTGAAAGCCAAGGTTTCTCTTTAAACCACTCTTTTGATTTCTTCAAAGGGTTTTTCTCCATAGTTTCAGCTGCTTTGAGGGCTTGTGTGTCGCTAGCCAGATTAAATATTGTGGTTTTTGATTTTGGATTAATAGTGTCTACCACTCTATCATTAACAATATTTATGTTGCTATCTTTGTTGTATTTCTTGTATTTGTTCTTTTCTTTGGAACTAGAGCCTTGTTATGTTTCTTTCCAAAGTGATATATCTCCTTTCTTTATAAGCACATCTTCTATTTTGAGAGCACTATCTACCATTTTGTTGAACGAAGGGTACACTTGCATTTAGATATTGTATTTCAATTCAGGGATTAGGTTATTGACAAAAATTTCCATCTTCTCAGAATCTAGAATAGGCTGTGAATATCTAGAGAACATCTTTCTCCAACGTTGAAGGAAAGTGAGAAAAGGTTCTCCTATTTTCTGTTTGGTATTACAAAGCTCGATCATAGTGACTGGATGATGAATGTTATAGGAGTATTATTGGAGAAACAATTTAACTATTTCCTCAAAAGATTTAATTCCCATAGGTAGGCGTGAAAACCATTCCACAAATTTTCCTCCTAAACCCCTTGGGAAAAGGTGAAAGAGATATGTTTGTTCGTGCATGAAATCCATACATAAAGCACAAAATTCTCTAAAATGGTCTTGAGGATTTGCATTACTGTCATATTTGTCAAACTTAGGAATCTCCATTCTTGAAGGAAATGGAGGCATGCGAAGGTTCTTGTCAAATGGGAATGGGCAGATCATGTCTAAAGAATATTGCGTAGATGATTTATCCTTATTTTTCATTTCTTTGATTTTAGTCTGTAATGCTTGTAATTGTTTGTTTACCAGCACTAGTGTTGTCTCTTCCTCTTTGGTGATAAGGGTTTCAATGTTATAATCAGTAGGAATTTTAGCGCCTTATTTAGCTAGCTCTAGAAATTGCTCTTCTCTTTCTCTAGCCATGATGATTTTCATCATTTTTCGGAAATCTTTATCATTTTGACAACTATGTATAACAACTTGTGTAGGTTCAGAAGCTTCAGACTCACTAGATGAGGAATCACTATCATTAGCACGGGTGCTGATATTGTCATAAGTATCATGTTTAGCAGCTTTTTTTTTTCTCGCTTTTCTCCATACATGGTGGGAGATAAAGGTTGATTGAAAATTGGTATATTTGATGATGAAGGTTTATTAGAGATGGGGTCCTCTACGAAGAATGGATTATCTTGTAATGAAAATGATGATCCTTTACCTTTGGCAGCTTTCTTGTGAGAACTTCTCGTTTGAGTAGGCATTTATAACTAATGTTACCAAGAGTTAGATGTGATGTAGAAGTCAAGATCAAATTGAAGCTAGTTGTTCATTTGATGTAGTGATTTAAGAGAAGTGACTAAGACTCAGTCTCATTTCAGGAATGATCTATCCTGTATAAGATGCGATCTAAGTAACTTAGTTTGATTTGAGAGAAGTGACTAAGACTCAGTCTTGTTTAAGGAATGATCTATCTTGTATAAGACATGATTTAAGTAACTTTATTTGATTTAGTTTGATAAGTAGTTGATTGAATTAGCTGAAAGATGATCAACAAAATCATGCAGCACAACGATAGGGGTACACTATCAAGATTGTTTATGCGCAAAATTATGAGGATCGGATTTACACTCGTTGTAGACTGATTAGGTAAGTATGACAGTTCTGGAAAAGTGTTAGACAGACAAGTTTCTAGACTTACAAAATCAGGAATTTGTACGATAGAGTTTTCAGACGTAGACGACAATTCGATAGTTCCCAGACAATACAGACAATTCCTCATATGAGTTGCTACCTATAGTTGTACGACAGTTTAGTGTTCTCTAGACGACAATCTGACGAGGATAATGATTTTTTGTACGACAGTTTGCTAAAGGTTAGATGACAATTTTCTAGGAATAGAACAACAATTTTGAAGACTCGAATGACAATTCTGATAGGACCAGACAATAAATTGACAGGACCAATGAAGACTTGTACGGAAACTCGTATATAGCTAGATGATAATTCAATATACTCGTATGATAGAGGACTAGACAAAGACTAGTTTTTGATATATACAGAGTTTTGATGTCTGACAAACTAATTTTTGACACAGACAAAGTTTTGATGATTGACAAAGACTAGTTTTTGACTCGGACAAAGTTTTGATCACTTTTTTTTATTGTTTTCTCTAGTTTTAGTGTTTCTATTTCAGTCTCAAGGATGAAAACACACTGAACATGCAAGATGTATAATGACCTCAAGCACAACACGCTAACCCTACGGAAGTTGGCTTAGAGAATTAAAACTTTGTTTGCAGACTCAGGCACACACCCAATAGCTAATCAGAATACGACCGTTGAGTCTCATGAAATGGATTCTCGATGCAGTATTAGCCAACTCCAAATGCTAATGGGGGCACGAAATGGCAAGTATCTTGGAAGAGTTACTATCTCTCTTGTACAAAGATTATCCCCGTTTCGGAGGTGAATCAGGTAGCCTCTATCTTATAGTTCTTATTTAGGAATTCCATTTGAAATTATCCCTTGAAGTCATGCAAGCATGCCAAAATCAAAGTCTTCATCCCTTCCATCCATCTTAGGTCCATATATTCATCCATCCACTAGTTCACAATACTCATATCCTATCATAGATCAAGATCAACAAAGGAACACCTCTTTGAGAAACTTCCCACCATTTACTTACATCAACCCATCCAAAATACCTTCATAACATCCCTATGCACCATTGAATCAATAATCCTCTTCCAAGCAATTTGGATGCCAAGCATAAAATCCATAAGTCCAACAATCAACATATATCCAAGGATCAACATGTCCCATATAATAGACATGTGAAAAGAACAAAGCATAATATGATCAAAAAATAAAAAGAAAGAAATTTTATCTAGAAGGCCACGAAGGCCCTCTGAAAAAAATAAAGGAAAGTCAAAAGACATGTGGGTTCCTAAGTCACTTGTAGAAGAAATGTGTTCCAAGGAACCACAAAACAAAAAAATTAGAGACTATAGATTTCCAAGCAACTCCTCAAAGCACGACCTCTTTGAAAAGCCATTTGAGAACAACCTCCTCTTCTATTTCATCTGCAAGGGAAGTAGAGGATTGTACAAAAATACCATCATAAATGACATTTGGAGTTAAAGTTTGTGGTTACATAGCCTTTGATGGTTTTCCAGACTATCTTGGCGATGGAGGAAGAGAAATTAGTGAAAGTACAGGTTCTATCTTGTATCCATCCATGCCAGTATCTATGATTTTTAATTTCTTTTCTAGGTCTTTCATCAAAGTTTCTAAACTTTCAGCTGCAGAGGTTGCTCTGTTATGAGGAACAAAGGTATCAGTACACTATTTCAATGTAATACAGGTGTAACTTGTATCAATAGGAATACTAACTTCATTTCCATTATAACAAAATTTCAAGCACTGATGATATGTAGATGGTACTGCTTGCATTTCGTGAATCCATGGCCTACCCAACAAGATGTTGTATGAAAGAGGAAGGTCAAGTACTTGAAAAATAATATCTCTCTCCAAAGGTCCTACCTTGATCGGAAATAGTACCAGACATTTAGAGGTTCTCTCTTCTTCATCATTTTGATTGCTATTTTCTTTGCTGGATAATTGACATTTTCAAAAAATCCCAACTGTATCAGTAAATTGTAGGTACAAATATTCAACCCAACTCCTCCATCTATCAAAACATGTTTGACTCGGTGTTTATGGATCATAGCTTCAATGTGTAATGGCTGGTTATGTGGGCGATTCAATGAATTGTCACCTTCTTCAGAGAAGGTGAGGTAATGAGGCAAAGTCGGGTGACCCACCATAGATTGAAATTGATCTACATCTAAATATTTGGGTACATTAGTAGTGAGCAAATCTTTGTCCAGGATCTCTCTATGAGTAGAAGAGATCTTAAGCAGTTCAAAAATGGAGATTTGAGTGCTAGTTCATTTTAATTCTTCGACAATGTTGTAACTAGGAGAGGATGATGAAGTCGATTTCTTAGATTTAGTTGTGATCATATCTGGTTATCTGTTTGAAGAAGTCAATAGGTTTGATGTTGTTTGATTAGGAGTTGAGGAACTCGCTCCTTTCAAAGTAACATTCTTTTGAGAGTGGGTTACAACATTTGTAGTTTGCGTTTTATGTTGTTTTATCTTTGACTATAGTCACATTGCAGTACTGTAATTGACTTTGGCACCTCCCTTGGATTTTTAGGAATCACTTTGTTCATAAGCAGGCAAGGGATATTTAAAAGTTTTATGATCAGCATTAGTCATGTGATTTCCAGCAACAATTTTTCCAGCATAGATGAGGTCTTGAATCTCATGTTTGAGTTTCATCCAGTTGTTTGTTATATGACCCTCATTTTAATGATATTTATAGTATTCATTTTCCCTCCACCATTTGGGTTTAACTTCTGGATCATATGGTCTAGAGTTGTTTGGAAATGTGATCAGATCATTCGCCAATAGAGTCTTAAGAGTTGATTCATACAATTCCTCCAAAGGAGTGAAATTGCGTTTACGCTTTGAAAGCCAAGGTTTCTCTTTAAACCACTCTTTTGATTTCTTCAGAGGGTTTTTTGCTGTAGTTTCAGCTGCTTTGAGGGCTTGTGTGTCGCTAGCCAGATTAAATGTTGTGGTTTTTGATTTTGGTTTAATAGTGTCTACCACTCTATCATTAACAATATTTATGTTGCGATGAAAAATCTGATGGGAGTTATCCCAAGTATCCTCTCTGCTGCCACCAAAAACATGGAGGACATTGTCAATGTCTTTGACCATACTCCTAAACTGGTTATGGATCTTGACTTGGAGGAGGAGACCATCCCAACTGGAAGTGGTGATGCTACCCCAGCGGGCGGGACTATGAAGAGAACCAGGGCCAGTATCAAGAAAGCTGTGGTTGCTGCTGCTAAGGATCCACCCAACTTCAAAGAAAACATCAAAGAGCTACAAGAAATTAGCAACACCCTAGCTAAAGCCCTGGAAAAAATCTGATTCCTGGAAGGTCTGCTGGCTTTTTGGGCCTTTTGTGGGTTTTCTTCGGTTTTTCGCTGGCTTTTTCTTTTTGCTTCTGTTTCTCGTGGCTTTGTTGTTTAAGTTTTGCTTGTAAAGGGTTTCGGGGCCCCTTCAAAACCTGCTTTTTCATTAATCAAAAACAATATTTATGTTGCTATCTTTGTTTTATTTCTTGTATTTCTTCTTTTCTTTGGAACTAGAGCCTTGTTGTGTTTCTTTCCAAAGTGATATATCTCCTTTCTTTATAAGCACATCTTCTATTTTGAGAGCACTATCTACCATTTTGTTGAATGAAGGGTACACTTGCATTTGGATATTGTATTTCAATTCAGGGATCAGGTTATTGACAAAAATGTCCATCTTCTCAGAATCTGGAATAGACTGCGAATATCTAGAGAACATCTTTCTCCAGCGTTGAAGGAAAGTGAGAAAAGGTTCTGCTATTTTCTGTTTGGTATTACAAAGCTTGATCATAGTGACTGGATGATGAATGTTATAGGAGTATTGTTGGAGAAATGATTTAACTATTTCCTCAAAAGATTTAATTCCCATAGGTAGGCGTGAAAACCATTCCACAACTTGTCCTCCTAAACCCCTCGGGAAAAGGTGCAAGAGATACGTTTGTTCGTGCATGAAATCCATACATAAAGCACAAAATTCTTTGAAATGGTCTTGAGGATTTGTATTACCATCATATTTGTCAAACTTAGGAATCTCCACTCTTGAAGGAAATGGAGGCATGCAAAGGTTCTTGTCAAATGGGAATAGGTAGATCGTGTCTAAAGAATATTGCGTAGATGATTTATCCTTGTTTTTCATTTCTTTGATTTCAGTCTGTAACGCTTGTAATTGTTTGTTTACCAGAACTAATGGTGTCTCTTCCTCTTTAGTGATAAGGGTTTCAATGTTATAATCAGTAGGAAGTTAGCGCCTTATTTAGCTAGCTCTAGAAATTGCTCTTCTCTTTCTCTAGCCATGATGATTTTCATCATTTTTTGGAAATCTTTATCATTTTGACAGCTATGTATAACAACTTGTGTAGGTTCAGATGCTTCAGACTCACTAGATGAGGAATCACTATCATTAGCACAGGTGCTAATATTATCATAAGTATCATGTTTAGCAACTTTTTTTTTCTCGCTTTTCTCTAGACATGGTGGGAGATAAAGGTTGATTGAAAATTGGTATATTTGATGATGAAGGTTTATTAGAGATGGGGTCCTCTACGGAGAAAGGATTATCTTGTAATGAAAATGATGATCCTTTACCTTTGGCAGCTTTCTTTTGAGAACTTCTCATTTGAGTAGGCATTTATAACTAATGTGACCAAGAGTTAGATGTGATCCAGAAGTCAAGATCAAATTGAAGCTAGTTGTTCATTTGATGCAGTGATTTAAGAGAAGTGACTAAGACTCAGTCTCATTTCAGGAATGATCTATCCTGTATAAGACACGATCTAAGTAAATTAGTTTGATTTGAGAGAAGTGACTAAGACTCAGTCTTGTTTAAGGAATGATCTATCCTGTATAAGACATGATTTAAGTAACTTTATTTGATTTAGTTTGATAAGTAGTTGATTGAATTAGCTGAAAGATGATCGACAAATTCATGCAACACAACGACAGGGGTACACTATCAAGATTGTTTATGTGCAAAATTATGATGATCAGATTTACACTCGTTGTAGATTGATTTGGTAAGTATGACAGTTCTAGAAAAGTGTTAGACAGACAAGTTTCTGGACTTACAAAATCAGGAATTTGTACGACAGAGTTTTCAGACGTAGACGACAATTCGATAGTTCCCAGACAATATAGACAGTTTCTCGTATGAGTTGCTGCCTATACTTGTACAATAGTTTAGTGTTCTCTATACGACAATCTAATGAGGATAATGTTTTTTTGTACGACATTTTGCTAAACGTTAGATGACAATTTTCTAGGAACAGAACGACAATTTTGAAGACCCGAACGACAATTCTGATAGGACCAGACAATAAATTGACAAGACCAATGAAGACTTGTACGGAAACTCGTATATAGCCAGATGATAATTTAGTATACTCATATGATAGAGGATTGGACAAAGACTAGTTTTTGATATAGACGGAGTTTTGATGACTGACAAACTAGTTTTTGACATAGACAAAGTTTTGATGATTGACAAAGACTAGTTTTTGACCCGGACAAAGTTTTGATCACTGAGTTTTTTTATTGTTTTCTCCAGTTTTAGTGTTTCTATTTCAGTCTCAGGGATGAAAACACACTAAACACGCAAGATGTATAATGACCTCAAGCACAACATGCTAACCCTATGAAAATTGGCTTAGAGAAGAAAAACTTTGCTTGCAGACTCAGGTACACACCCAATAGCTAATCAGAATACAACCGCTGAGTCTCATGCAATGGATTCTCAATGCAGTATTAGCCGACTCCAAATGCTAATGGGGGCACGAAATGGCAAGTATCTTGGGAGAGTTACTATCTCTCTTGCACAAAGATTATCCCCCTTTCGGAGGTGAATCAGGTAGCCTCTATCTTATAGTTCTTAGTCAGGAATTCCATTTGAAATTATCCCTTGAAGTCACGCAAGCATGACTGAGGCCTATAGCCCAACAAGGTACCGAAACAAGTTGTAGTCATGTAAACGTGATTGAGACCGTGAGGCCCTACAACATGCTCGATATGAGAGATCTCAAAGAGAAAACTCAAATAATCCCGTCCTTTGAGACTTTAATCACCAGAGGCCTATTTATTATAGTGATTTGGAATGCTCAGGTCCAACTGTACTCACTTTGGTCATTCTCATAGGGTGATTACTTTTTCCTAATGTGATAGGCCCGCTAAAGGTACACAAATCTCAAACTTAGAAAAAGCTTCAAGGGTATATATTTCTGATTGTCTATGCAGACAAGAGCATACTCTCCTACCTCTTAGATTTTTCTTAAAACACAAAAGACATATTTGTTCATTAACCAAATAGCAATTTAAGTGCCTAAAAAATTAATTTAAAGAATACATGAATTTCACTTGAATCTCCTCAAGCAACCTGCAAAAACAACAAATTAGTAGTCATATTGTTTTGGTGCGACAGGCATGTTCTTCGACAAACGTTCTACAAAAACTGGTTAGGCTGTCAAACTTTCTCAGGCAGATAGAAAACAAGCTAGGGTTAGCATTAGTACCATAAAAATTCAATAAGAAAAATCCTAAAATTGCAGTCTATTTTAATACCAAAAACCAGAATATTGTACGATAATTCTCACCCAGCCGTACAACAATTCATGACGGATCGTACGAGACCTACAGGTTGTCGTTCGAGTCTCTGTGAAAAATCGTATGAGTTTTTGCAATAACTGTACGAAAAAATCCAAAAAATAAAAATGAGCTGATCTGTAAGGCCGAAAGATGAAGTCTCAAGCCCCACGGTGGGCGCGAAAGATGTGTGTGTGAAAAGTTGAATAAGTCCGCAAGCTATAAGACACAACACTTCAATTAAGTCATTGTATGCATGGATAGACAAATATAATCATGATTATAAAAACCATAACAAATTGACCTATTTCCTTCCAAAAGATGCGAGTATAGACTTTCTCTCAGATTTTTCTAAGCAATACCAGTGACTAGACTACACCAAGACGAAGGATTTAATCTATATGAGCACAAGATTAAGCTAAATGGATGCAAGATTAATCTAGATGAATGGATATTAAGCTAAATAAATGAAGATTAAGCTAGATGAATTAATATTAAGCTAGATGAATGAAGATTAAGCTAGATGAATGAAGATTAAGCTAGATGAATGAATATTAAGCTAGATGAATACAAGCAATCGCGACTAAACTAAATATGCAAAAAGCTAAACTAAGATGCAATAATTTCAAAGTACAATATCTTCAATGACTCCAGAGCAAAAACTGCATAATAACAATAAATCTCTAGGGTGTTTTGAATGAGAGATGAAGGCTGGATTTATAGAGATTCAAAAGAGAGACCAACAGTCAAGATCGATTACCAATGAGCAGTTGAGATTCCTCAAGAAAAAGCACAATTGAAATAATTGAGAGATCAAATTAAGTTAACCTTGAGACAAATTCGAATTATAGCTTGATTGAATGCATTTATATTATAAGTTTGAGTCTGCATTAGAGATAAATTTAGTTGATTCCATGCACTTGAGATAAAAAAATAGGTGATTCTATGCACTTTCCTTTAATTTGCTCAATATTTTTATTTAGAAAAAGGCTTTTCAATTTAACTGAACCTCTTTTCTCAAGAAAAGCTTTGAGTTTTATATTTTAGAGAAGATGATTAATTCAATTTAATTGCTTTTTTGATTTCTCAAGTTATCTCAATTTAGAAAAAGAAATATCTTAAGTTTGATTTCTTCTCTCAATTTAATTCTTTTCTTTTGCAGATTAATTCCTCTTTTTGTGATAACTCTTTTTTTTTTAAAATTAATTCCTTTTTTGTGATTAAATGGCAAATTTATTTATTAAATTCAATATGATAGGATATTTAATTAAATAAATAGGATAATTGATCAAAATGATTTACTTGGAATGATTAAATTAATTAAATATATATTTAATTAATATAGAGTGATTAACTTGCCATGTAACATTAATGATTGAAGAATTGATTAATTAGGTGCTCAAGGTTGATTTAATTGCCTTTGGTTAGGACCTTGGTGATGTTATCGAGATTAGGGGCCCATGGTTAAGGTGATCATTTTTAGGGTATTACACATAAATACAAAGTGACACTTGAAATGATGAATTCTAATTGAAAAAATGCAACTACAACTTTAGAAATATAAAACTACTAAGTGTCACCAGACACTCCGTTAAATTATCTTGCTTCATGAATTCCTGAAACTTTTGCAGGGAAATCTACATTTGTTCCTCATCAGGTCCTTGAGTATGAGTTGTGACAACCTTGACCCGAGTGATAGAATCTCCAAGGCCAACATAACATCTTTTGTGTTTCTTCAGAAGGGAAGCCAAGTCATCCAAATTCACTTGAATATCTATTAACTTATCAATTGAAGATATGGAGAAAAATTATTTGTCAACCTCTTCTCCAATGAGCAAGATAAATTATTTGGCGATAACATCTTCATGAAGAGGCTTTTGATTCTCATCAATGAATGTGCAAGGAAGTGTTGATGCCTTTTTAATGATTTCATTTCCTTTGTTATTACATTCCTTTCAGGCCATTTGCATATATTTGATAAGCACTTCTAGTATGTTCATTTGATGCTTTAATGCTTCCCTTTGTTCAATGTACATGTCTCTTGAATGGAGAACTCCATTATCAACCAAAACATCTAATTGAAAATATTCTAACTTCAACCATGACTTGAAGTCCTTCTCTTGTGTTTCTAATTCCTGTGAGAGTAGATCCAATGTTTTATCTACCTTAGACTCGCCACCCTTTAGATTGTTGATTAATGCAACTGCAGAACATGGAAGATGTGTTCCTTGGCTCAATACCTTGTTCATCCATTCACCCACTGATCTTCCTTGTGAAGTGACTTGTTCAGCCTGCTTGATGAATTATTCATCAATTGATGAAGTAATTGGTTAAACTACCTCTGAGGACTTTGTTATCTTGATCAACACATTGGTGAGTTGTTCCACCTGCTTCTTAAGTTTGTCCTTCTTAATATTTTCCTCATTATACCTTTCCACAAGATTATCAAAACATGTTTGAGCATTGTCTATAGTTCCTTCATGAGTTTTCTTACCCAATTCAATCCTATTGATAACATAATCTGTGGGCCAAATCTTATCAATATTTGTATCTAGAGGAGGCACTGTCGGTTCTACATACTTGTTCTTTGATTTATCCACCTTCACCATAGACAAGGTTTTAGCCTTCTTTGTAACCTTGGGTTTGATAGGAACTAACTGGATGAAGTAGAAGTCATTAGGAGAGATGGTCTGTTTTTTCTCTTGGGGGCATTGGAGATTAGCTAAGGTGGTAAAGGTGTATCATGTTCTACTGGTGTGGCTAATACTTGAGATGTTAGTTCTTGATTTTTTACATTTGTGGTCACAATAGGAGGAGTGGAAGTTACAATTACAGGTGGGTTCTCAATAGCCAAAACTTAGGGAGCAATCTCAATTTCTGAAATGAATTATCAAAATCTTCTAACATAGAAGAGGACACTTTAGACAAATTTGGAAGAAACACATTTTCAATGTTGTCTTGTGGGGTATCTAAGGTTGACTCACTGGTTGTTTTGGAATTAATGGTATGATTTACTATACCGGGAGTGTCAGATGCATAGGAAATGGTAGAACCAAAAGTAATAGGATTAGAAAAAGGTACTAGAGGAGGAGTTGTACCCATAGTGTCATGAGATGTAGGAGGGATTATTTCTTGTGTCTTTTCAGACTAAGAAGTACTAAGAATTCCTGGAAATCCATCCTCATCATACTCCTCTTCTTGTTCTTTTTCTGACTCTTCCTCATCTTCTTGCTATATCTCCCCCTTAAGAAACTGAGGATTCCCCTTAACTATTATCCTTACCTTTTCCAATAGTGAACTTAAACTTAGGAGCCTTTGGAATTGCTGAATCTTGCATGTTTTTGGTTCTCAATTCGAAGATCTTTCCCACTGGCCCTACAATATCATCCTTTGAACCCATTTGGAAAGGTTTCAATTGAATTCCTTTGTTTGTTAACTAAACATTGGTATTGGCAAGAATATTTTGAAATCTAGCCCTTATTGAAGTGTTTTCCTTTCAAGACCACTGGATGAGGGGTAAGGGTGAACCTGCAATCTATTCTTTTCATACACTTGATCTAGAATATTTGCATCATCTTCAAAATCATCATGGATATTAGCAAGATTTAGGTTCTCATTTTTCACCACAGTAAGGCGACAATAGTCAAGCTTTCTGACACCCTCTTTTGTCCTACAATCAATCCAAATATCTTATACATGGTGAACATGAGTATAGCTCTTCTTTATCTTGTCTTCATACCTTTGTAGTCAAAATATTTCCTAGCCTTGAAGAACCTTGCATGGTAACCCTTTTAATTTCTTCATTCATGGCCCTGGCTTTGTAAATGGATTTGATTGAATATCTCCCAATGGTGAGGGAAAATCTTAACCTAGGATTGTGTGAACTTGATTGATGTTCATGCACTATTACCATCTAATGAGCCAACTCCATGAGCATAATTTTATTTCATGGGTACCTAGGAAGCATGAAGGGTTCATCATCATAGCATCCTACTCCAAGATAGTGAAAGTAGGAAACTGTAGGAACATACACCCATACTAGTTCACCACATTCTAGGCTTCATTTGACATCCTCTTCTTTTGGATTTCCTTATCAAACATGCACATATAGGGATATAAAAAAGCATAATTTACTCTCCTGAAATGATGTAGACTATTCTTCAGAGTTAATTAAGAGTAATACTGGTATATAGGAATTTGAGTCCTATCTCATGTGGTAGACAATCCTAGAAAATGTTGTTGAATATTCAAAATACTGAGAGGGGAGGGGTGAATCAGTATTCCCTTGAACTTATTAAACTTATAACTAACCAATCACATAACATAATTTAAGTGCAGTAAATGAAATAGACACATAACACGAGATTTTATACATGGAAAACCCAATATGGGAAAAACCACGGAGAGATAGTTCTCTCAGGAATGATGTAATATGTAACTGGTTACATAGTACAAGGGGTGGCTCATTGTCGGTTTGGCTCACTACTAGTTTGGACTCACTATCCGAATACAAAAAAAATGGCTTATAGTCAGATAATGGAATATACAAAATTTGAATTGCTATAGTTGCATCTATCATATGCATTAGTTGCAGTTCCTTTGAAGTACATAAGTTGTCTCATACATTCATTGTATTTAATTTTGCACACCAATATCTATTTCCACAGTCTTTTCACATATACATATAGTACACAAAATAGTTATTTTTTAACAACCATGTATCTAACACATAATATTGATGGGAATATATATCCGCACCAACCAAACTGACAAATCGGTTCAACCGAAAAGGGAGGTGAGACCGGATTTATCCACACACTACAACAATAGAAGTATCTTCATGTGGTGTCTAATTCCATCATGGATCATTTGAACATGCTTATAGCATATCCGAATAGAACTAGATCTAAAGCTTCTTGAGAAAATCTATTTTCATCGCATCTAAATGGGACTAGACCCAAAAACAACCTCCAGTAAGGGAAAATACCAGACCTTGAAGTTGTGCGTACATACATTGCATAATAAAGAGATATTGCATACATGAAGCAAAATTTTGAACTGAACTACATAAATACATGTCAGATCAAACATGACATCTATGACATCAATGACAATAATGACAATAGGCCAACAATCTCCCCTTTTGTCATTGATGGTAATATAAAGATACAATGTAAGTTTGTTCAAGGAATAGCCAAAATAACAACTGTCTGAAAGTTTTGCATGAGATAAATTAAAGATAATAAATGCCTAACACTACTTCCCCTTTGACAACAATGACAAAGGGTCAAAAAAAGGGTCAGAAATAGTGCAAAAATAAAACTGGAATCCCCCCTAAAGGGGACAATCACTGTCAACCCGAGGAATAATTAGGATTCTAAGCATGAGCATTCCAAGCATCCTTGTTCTTATCCCAATGATAAATGGCTTCTATAAGAAACTCAATGTGTACCAATAGGGATGTGTGCAACTGCTCTACCTCTTGAATGGAACTAGGGACAAAGTATGTGAATTAGGTGGCTCGGGAGAGGGCTTTGTTCATAAAGGAAACACTTTCATTGCTCAAGTCTCCCAGCTTACCCAAAGGAAGAATGATGTTATCCCTTTATTGTTGAAGTTCATGGTACCTCTCATGGAGTTCCTCAATCTTGGATCTACCGAGCCAGATAAGTCCTTAGACAATTTGAAATTGGCATGAGCTTGTCAGATCTTATTTTCAATGATGCTCATTTCATTTTTAATGATTTTGGTGGCATTCGACCACTGGGGACTGAAAGAAAATAGTATTTCACCATTTTCTAAGAAATATTGGCCTAGAGAAACAAGTTGTGAAAGTTAAAGACGTGTCGATTCACATTTAGCTTTAAATTCCTGTAAGAGTTTTTCTCTGTAATCGACTTTTTACTTTTCATAGTTTCTCTAATTTTCTCTACATGACTACCTAAAGAGCTGATTAACATCTTGTATTTCTCTATATTGGGAGTATCTATATTTAACTGACACTCAAGCATTGCAGCATGAAGTGTTGCCAACAGATCATCAACAATCTTGTCTTTCTTTCAAAAATCTTGCCTTGCAGACGAAATGAATGCTTCTCCAATCTCAAGCTTTTGAACCAGATTAACATTAGAAAAGTCAACTGATTGCATGGATGATGTGATAGGTGGAAGAATTAAAGGGGCATAAAATGTTTTCTTCCAACCATCTTTAGATATACCAGAACTAGTACCGATTATAGATACTTGCACACTAGATTCCTTTGCTAGATTATTTGCTTTAACTTTTGAGGGAATATTATATTCACTTTCATTTCTTTCAGGCTCATCAAACACTTGATTATCAATAGAACCTTCAATATCTTTTCCTTTGTCAGACTCAGTCAACTGGAGGAACCTCAGAGGTTTCAGGAATATCCATACTACTGTCCATAACATTATCCATAGCATTGTCCATGACAAACACATCATTCATTGGGTCATTAACAGGATTATTAGAGGGATTACTTTCAAAGACGTTAACAAAATCAATTGGCACATTCTCATGCATACCAGTAGAGGTAACAAAATAAACAAAAGGGAATAGATAGAGGTTCTTAGCAATTGACATTACTGTTTCCATGATCTCATTCTTAAGTTTTTCTTTGCTGTTGGCTTCACCTATTATAATACTATTTAGAGTCTTCTTAGTTCTCAATTTAGTCTTGCATGCCTCAATCAGAGTAGCCTTATTATCATTAGAAAGAGCTAAACCAACTTACTCAAGTACATAATCCTTAATTGTTTGTTCTTATTCTCTAGAAATTTGCCTGATCCTCATCAAGTAATCATATAATTAATTTGGAATAATGTTTCTAAATTGATCAATTACATCATCATACTTCACACAATATGTTATAAAGGCTTTAATTATACTATTTTGATCCTCAACATTAGCCTCAGTGAACAAATTACCTACCTCTTTTGGGCTTATGCCTTGGGTAAGGGATTCACATAAGCTTTTTGCATCGAGAAACTTCTTGAATTTCTTTCCTTTGGATTTTCGGACATGTATTCAATACTAATTTGCATCCTCCTCTTCTTTAGATTCAATAATAGTGGTCTTCCTTTTCATTTCAATTTTCTTCTTCGAAGAGCTCGACAAGGGAAGCTCCTTCTGAGAAAATTTAGCTTCTCTGTATGCACCAAGCCTTCCAAAATGCCCAACTTCAGCAATTTCCTCTTCAATCAGCTTCGCTTTATCCATGGATTCTTGAATTACCCTTTTCACTGTCTTTTCACAGTCCTTTCTAGAATGCTCCAGCCGGACCTACAAAGATTTCTTGTCTGCGGTCCCAAATTGTTCTTAAGACTCATTGACTAGAATTTCTAGAAGAACTTGGTTGCACCTTCAAGCATATTAGGAGTCACCTTGTATCCAAATGGAGGGACCCAAAATTTCCTAGACACCATCGCTTCCATATAACATTTATTAGTCGCGATCACAAATGTAATGTTGTTCTTATATTTGACAACAATTTCCTTTAGAATTTTGTCTCTACTATACATATTCATCTGAAAAATAGCGAAACATCCTGCAAATATTTCATCTCTCACCTTATCATTGATAAATCCTTGAATCTTGTCCGCAATTTGATGGGTTACTGGGTGTTCGGGGACCAGAAAACTCTACCTCGACTGGGTAATTCTTGTAGAAAATAGAATAAGATGCACACAGCTAGGGTTCTAAACTTGAACGAGTGTTTCTTCTTTTGACATTGGACAAAAATTTTCAGAAACCGCTGACGCAGAATTTCATAGAGGTCAAAATCCTTGTATAGCATCGCCATCTCATATGCCATGTGAACTGTCATGGCTGGAATAGAGTTTTCCTTATTTGTGAAGTAGATTTTATTTCCGACCATCATCAATAGATATTTGACCGTCGTGTTTTAGACATTATCAATCACCAAAGAGCACTTGTCAAATGTTACACTAATTAAGTCCATAACAACCTTGTTCTTGGCATATTTTAATCTGGAAATATCACCGGAGTCACTCAGACCAATAATGGCCTTCATCACATCCTTGGTTATGAGATGAGTTTTATCTAACCAAATAAACCCATCATGAAACCTACTCATGACCAACTTAACCCACTTTTCATCATTGTAGAAATTGGGAAATTTATTCCATCTGTTCAAATTCTTCTTGACTAAGTTAGAAGATTCAGGCTTTACCTGCCTGTGCTCATCAGCCAACTTCTCAGTACATAAATCTAGCATTTTCCTATGATGACCAAACTCTTCCATCTTGACATGGATATAGGACCTAACATATTCCACAAAAAAAACCCCAATTGATATGTTCGAAAAGGCTCCAACTGGATTAGTCTCTATCGCTTTGTATGACGTCTTCATGAATACAGGTTGGGGATCAAGGGCAGCAACAACAATGGTGGGAGTGTCCATGATCACTGATTCTGTAAACTGCAGATCCTAATCAAACCTTACTAGAGAAACCCTCATCTCACTAATCACCTTAATTTCCTTTTCAACAATTAATTGCTTCTTTAATTCAAGGTGAAGTGAAATTTATCAAAGAGTTGTCCTTATATTCCTTCATCAAGGGTTTTGCATTAAATGTGCACGAGTTGTCTTCCATATTCTCAACTTTCGTAACAACCTGTCAGATCATGTGATGAGTTATGATATTGACAACTGAACTTCTTCAAGCTTTGTTTTGCTGGTATTGCAACCTTAAACTACTTTGGAAGGGGATAAGAATATGCTCTTAGATTACTCCCCCTAGGCCAAAGCCACAAACTTTCTAATTTTCGGATGAGGTGCTTGCACCAAAGCTTGGTGCTGACGTATCTGTAGTCTCCTTCTTTCTCCAAATCTTCTTCATTTTAGATTTTATATCCTCCACATTGACCTTCTTTGGTTGTTTGATTTGATTTTGGATCTTATTCCTTCTGCACTATCTTGCTTTTTTCCCAAAAATATTACATGTATAACATCTTCCTCTAAAGTAATTATGTGTATTATGATTTATGACTGTATTCCTACATTGATTAGCTTTGTGACCATATTTATTGCATTTGTAACATCTACTGAAGAATAGATTAAAAGATTGATTTATACTACTTATACACTCTACTACCTTATGTCCTACTCTATTACATCCATAACAAGAACCTTTAAAGGAGGTATTTTTCATACTTACATGCTGCTCGATTGGAGACTTACCCTTTTTTTCCTTGGTGGCTATTGCTTTTACCGAAGGATAATCTTTTTTAAGTTGTGAACATCCACCAGATTCACCCTTGGCTTCCTTCTTGGTTTCCAGAACTTCCTTTGTATCCATCATTATGTTAGGTTTACCGGATTTAGCCTTGCTTTGTTGCTTCTTTGTTTTCTCTAGATCTACCTTTAGAGATGTTATTTCTTGCTTTAGCCTCTCACATTCTTCTGATTTGCATTTCACCATTTTGTTTAGGTATTCCTTGGTCTTCTCATTGTCCTCATTTTTTAATCTTAAATCTATAATAGTGTTATTTGCTTGTTTGAGCTCCTCAATAAATTCTTTGTGCCTTATCTTAAACTAGCAGGGCCCCATCAATTTTAATAAATTGGTCGTTGTGTCTCATGATCGATTTCAAAAGGCTCTCTTAGCTTCTTGTTGCATTCATTAGCTAGTTGGACAATCTCCTTCAAATATTTGTTTTCAGATTCTACTGCCTCAAGTTCTTCAAGAGAAGTTCTCAAATCTTCATTTAAATCCATAAGTTCAACTTTTCAGATCTCCTTCAAGTGGCTAAAGTCTTCTAAAGGGCTTGGCTTTAATGCTAATTATTGAATATTTGGAATACTAAGAGGGGAGGGGTGAATCGGTATTCCCTTGAACTTATTAAAACTTCTAACTAACTAATCATATAACATAATTTAAATCTAGTAAATGAAATAAGCACATAACACCAAATTTTATACGTGGAAAAACCAATATGGGAAAAACCATAGAGAGATAGTTCTCTTAGGAATGATGTAATATGTAATCGGTTACATAATACAACGGGTGACTCACTGCCGGTTTGGACTCACTGTTCGAATACAAAAAAAAATAGCTTATAGTCGGATAATGGAATATAAAAAATTTGAACTGTTATAGTTGCAGTTCCTTTGAAGTACATAAGTTGTCTCATACATTCACTGTATTTAATTTCACACACCAATATCTACATCCATAGTCTTTTTGCATATACATATAGTACACAAAATAATTGTTTTTCAACAACCACGTATATAACACATAATAGTGATGGTAATATATATCCACACCAACCAAACTGACAAGTTGGCTCAACTGAAAGGGAGGTGAGATCAGACTTATCCACGCACTACAACAATCGAAGTATCTTCATGCGGTGTGAAATTCCATCATGGATCGTTAGAACACGCTTCCAACAAATCCGAATAAAACTAGATCTAAACCTTCTTGATAAAATCTTCTTTCATCACATCTGGATGTGACCAAACCCAAAAACAACTTCCAGCAAGGGCAAATACCAAACCTTGAAGTTGTGCATACATACATTGCATAATAAAGAGATATTGCATACATGAAGCAAAATTTCAAATTAAACTACATACATGTTGGCATTTGACTTGTTAGTGTAAATAAATATTCATTATGGATATTATTACACTTTACTTAAGTTAACTTAGGATAATGCATCTCTTCGTAGTTTGGATTTGAGACACTTAGGGAAGTGTGCACATAGGGATAGAGCTTGTAGGAGAAATTCCACCTTTTGTGGTCTTATTTTGCTGTTACACTCCACATTCGGTGGGTCATCCACCTCTTGTGGAATATTATATTATTTCTCCTACCTACCTCTAGTATTTCTTACCTACCCTTGTTTCTCATTGAGCCACATGTCATGATTGTGTGCTCGTACATCCATATGGCCTTGCCTATATAAGGAGGCCTATATTCATTGTATTGGTTAATCCAGTTTATCATTTTCATATTGATGAGAATACAATTTGTTCTTGTCATTCTTTTGTCTCTATTTTTATGCTTTTCATTGTGCCCTTGATCTTGGCAAAATCTCACATGGTATCAGAGCCATTGGGGTTTCATTGATTGGTTTTTGGAGACATCTTGGAAGGCTTCTATTTTTGGATCTGAGGGACAACATTGTTTGGAGGCACCTTAGAGCATTTTCGACCTTACCATTGCGTCTGAGAGGCCGTTTCCATAAAAATCAAGTATAAATTTGACCTATTTTGGCGAAAATCGAATTTTGGGTGTTGGAGGAATTTTTTGCCCAGTTCGGGCGGTACGGTACGGAATTTTCGGATCTCAAAAAAAAAAAATATTTTTTTAGAAATTTTTTTGCCAATTTTGAAAAAAGAATTTTTTGAACAAAAAATATATATATATTTTTTTGCGGGTCTGTACCTTTTGTCCGGTCAGCACCCAGTCAGCCGCTCAGTCAGCGCCCAGTCAGCATTTTTTGAAAAAAATTTAGACCCCTCTCCGTTGAGCAGTTTGGATTTTTGGGTGAACTTTGGAGGCTCATAACTTGCTCAATTTTGCTTCCTTTTGGGTGCAATTTTTTTTTTATTTGGGCTAATTTTTCGTGCTCTTTGCAGTGCTATGGTTATTTTCTAATTTTGGTGCATAGGTTTTTCGGAATTTTCAGATTCTCTCAGCTGTACCTGTCCAATCCTCAAATTTGCAACTTCAAAGGCTTCGTTTGAGCTCATAGGACCTCCTTTTCAGGTGCCATTTTTTTTTAAAGTGCATGTTTTTTCATCTACTTTTATAATCTATGATCAGTTTTTAGATATTTTGAGTGTAAATTGTACTTTCAGATATTGGTCTTATTTGGCCTAATTGGTACTTGCAATTTGCTTGGATCTTAGTTTAGATCTCTTGAATTATTAGTTTGAGTCTCTTTTGGCCTTATTGAGGCAGTTGTAAAATTGAAATTAGAAGTCCACTTTGCCATTTTTTGAAAGTGTCCCTTTGTACATGCACTAAGTATAAAGTGCAAATCATCACTTTTGGGGGGGTTCTTTGATTGAGTGAATTTGGGGGGGTGTATTGTGTGATTGTGCCTCTCTTTCCTTGTGCTCTTTCATTTTTGTTGCAATGAGTCCTCACAAATTTCCACCTTTAACTCCACATAATTATGCATCATGGAAAATTAAAGTATGGAGCAAATTAGTGGAAAAAGGTATCATGCATTACATAGATGGAACAATAGCAACACCACCTGATTCTAAGGCTGATCCTAATGCTCACTTTGAATGGCTCACTAAGAATTGCATGGCTCTTGGAACTTTGTGTAAGTATGTATCATATGACCTCATCTTTCATATTGAGAAGTGTACTACAATCAAAGATGCTTGGGATATGTTTCAGGAATTGTATGGTCAAGTTGATGAAATCAGAGGCTGCAAGATTGACAATGAGCTCACCAACTTGGATCCCAAGAGTTTTGATACAATCCAAGATTATGTCACAAAAGCAAATGAGCTAAGAGCAAAGCTTAAGGATTGTGGAATTGAGAAAAAGGATGCTCAGTTGATATTCAACTTGTTGGACAAGCTTGCACCAGAACATGCAGCATTTGTGTCTAGCTTCCAAACTCATTGTTTGACAGTGGGGAGTTCCTACATTATGCCTTCATTTGATGCTTTCATAGAAATGTTGATATTAGAACAATATAAGTTGTTGAACATGGGGCTTCTCAAGTCTTCAAAGTCCAAGGATTTAGTGGCTAATCAAGGGAGTCAAGGGAGTCAAGGCAAAGATTCCAACAAGAAGAAGAAGCAATCTAAGTCAACGCCACATCAGGAAAAAGGACAATCATCCTCTCCATCACAAGGAGATTTTTCATCCTCTTCCAAGAAGGGGAATCCACCTAAGAAGGATAAACCAACTTGTGTATATTGCAAGAAGTATGGTCATGATGAGCATGGCTGCCACACCAAGCAAGTTGATGAGTTGACAAATCTTCTTAAGAAAAACAACATCAACTTGCCATCTGCCTACACAAAAAAGGATTCATCTCCTTCCTCTTCCTCACAATCTAAGGGAAAAAGGCAAGCATTTGTGGCTATAATAGGTTCTTCACAACAGTGGATACTTGACTCGGGTGCCTCTTATCACATGGGTTCTACAAAGGAGCAGTTTTCTTCATTAGAGCCATCTAAGGTGCCTCACATTTACATAGGTGATGATAGACAAGTAGAGGTTGAAGGGAAAGGTTCCGTTGACATAAATGATGGAACATTTGAGAATGTTCTTTATGTTCCTAACTTGTTTACCAGCCTTCTCTCTATCTACCAAATCACTCACTATGGGAATGGGAAAAAGGTTGAGTTTACACTAGATTCAGTTGTGGTAAAGGAACTTGATAATTATGCCTTGGTAGTACGGGACAAGTCAATGACAACTCAAGGATTTATTCATTCTCCCACTTTTTGCCAAGTTCTCCTTCTAGGGCCTTGCTTACTCATTCAAATTCATAAAGTAAGCTATGGCATGAGCGGTTTGGTCACCTCAACTATCACTATCGTCAGCAGCTCAGCACTAAAGACATGGTCACAGGTCTACCTCGAATCAGTTTTTCAGAGGGTGTATGTTCAGGTTGTTCCATGGGCAAGCATCTCGAGGAGAAGTTTGATAAGGGGAAAGCTTGGAGAGCTTTAGAAGTTCTTCAACTTGTTCACAATGATGTAGCAGGTCCATTTCCAGCACCTTCATTTAGCAAGTCCCGCTATGTCCTCACCTTCATTGATGACTACTCCTGCTTCACTTGGGTCTACTTTCTCATTCATAAGAGTGAAGTATTTGACATATTTTAGGACTTCAAGACTCGTGTGGAGAAGCAATCCAGGAAAGTGGTCAAGATTCTTCGTACAGATAATGGAAGGGAATATTTGAACAAAAGACTTGAGGATTTTTGTACATTTGAGGGGATTAATCTTCAGCATTCTGTTGCATACACTCCACAACAGAACGGAGTTGCAGAATGCAAGAATAGAACTCTCAAAGAAATGGCTAGCTATATGATACATGGATGTTCTCTTGATCCTGCCTTTTGGGCAGAGGCTATCAGTTGTGCCACACACATCCAGAATCGGGTTCCTCACAAAGCTTTGCAAGGTATTACTCCTTTTGAGGCTTGGGCTGGTAGAAACTGATTGTGAGACATTTCAGAGTCTTTGGGTGTCCAACATGGGCTCACATACCTCCGCAGAAATGCAAGGCATTGGAACTATAGAGTCGGCCTTGCATATTTGTTGGATATCCTGAGGGTTTTAAGGCATATAGATTGATGGATCCTGAGACACATGAGGTGCTTATTGAGAGGAGTGTTCACTTTGAGGAAAGCTCTCCTATCTTAGCCTCTCGACCTCCTCCACCTTCCTCCATTGTGGATAGTGATGCTAGTGATTCAGATGATGAGACTCCTTTAACTCTGACTCACAGGGTTACACCTCCGCTGGGTCCACATGCAGTTGAGGAGCCTCATTCTCCACCTCCACCTAGACCTCGTTGGGCTCGATAGACACTTGAGTCAGCAGATTCACTTATTGCAGATCCTTCAGATACATGGAGGACTCAATCACAGCATCAGGACCTTCCACATGCATTCATTGCTACCACTTCCGGTCCACAAACATTTCGGGAAGCATCAGGGGTTCCTGAGTTGGACCAAGATATGGAGGAAGAGTATAGTTCCTTCATGAGGAACAAAACATGGTATTTAGTCTATCTCCCTAAGGGGAGAAAGATGGTTCGATGTAAGTGGATCTATCGAACCAAGTATACAGTGGATGGTAGTGTGGATAAGTATAAGGCTCGACTTGTCGCGAAAGGTTTCTCTCAAGTTGGAGGTGTTGACTATACTGAGACCTTTGCGCTCGTAGCCAAGATGAACTCCATTTGCTTGACACTTGCGATTGCTGTAGCTCATGGTTGGGCTGTACATCAGATGGATGTGAAGAGTGATATTCTTCATGGTGATCTTGATGAGGAGATTTATATGGAGCAACCACAGGGTTTCATCCAGGATACTTGGTTTGCAGACTAAGGAAATCTCTCTATGGCCTTAAGAAGGCCCCCAGGGCTTGGTATGCCAAGATGGATTCCTTTCTTCTCTCAGTAGGGTTCACAAGGTATAATTCCGATCCGAATGTCTACATTTTGTGACAAGATGACTCTCACTTGATACTTGTTCTCTATGTTGATGATTTGATCATTATAGGGATTACCAAATCCATCATTAGCAGGGTCAAATCTGCTTTGCATGACAAATTTGCTATGACTGACTTGGGTCTTTTGCACTACTTTCTTGGGATAGAGATTTCACAGTCACCTTCCGGGATTACCCTATCACAGCCCAAGTATTCTCTTGATTTACTTGCACGCTTTCATATGGCTGATTGTAAGCCTACCCCGACTCCCTTTCTTTCAGGAGTCAAGCTTGAGGCTCAATGTTCTTCTCCATTAGTTGATGCCATATTGTATTGCCAGCTTGTGGGTAGTCTCATCTACTTGAATCATACATGCCTTGATATTTCATTTGTAGTTGGCATGGTTTCTCGTTTCATGCAGGAACCACATGAGCTTCATTGGAAAGCCACCAAATGCATCATTCATTACATCCAGGGTACACATCACTACGGGACTCACTATGCAGTAGGCACATGACTTTGTTTGGTTGGTTACATAGACTCCAATTGGGCTGGCGATCTTGATGATCGTAAGTCTACTTCAGGTTACAGTTTTCACCTTGGTTCAGGCCCCATTTTTTGGCAGAGCAAGAAGCAGCATGCTATTGCTCTTTCTTTGACTAAGGCTGAGTATCAAGGAGCTGTTAATGCAGCGACTGAGACCATTTGGCCTCAGAAGTTTCTCACAGAGTTTGGGTTTAGCATTCCATGACCTACAGTTCTACATTATGACAATCAGAGTGCTATTGCAATCTCAAAGAACTCGGTCCAACACTAGTGGACCAAACACATTGAGATTCATATGCACTATATCCGAGAGCTGATTCAGGAGTAGGTCATTGATTTACAGTATTGTCCTACATCGGAGCAGGTTGTAGACATATTCACCAAACCTTTCACCGACAGTAAGTTCCAGCAATTGTGAGCTCTCTTGGGGGTGCGCGATGTGTCATTAGGGGGGGTCAGCTGACTTCTCCTTCCTCTCTTATGGGGGGGACATTTTCCTCTTTGAGTTTTTGTCCTTCTTCTTTGAGAGTCTTTTGTACATTCATCTCTCTTTTGGGGGGGAGTTTTTTCCCACTGGGTTTTCTCCCTTTCTCTATTTGTGAGTGATTGCATTGCATTGTTTTGCTTTCATTTTCATATTGTAGATGGGTATCTATCATGGCCTAGTAGGTGGGACCCATCTTGCATTGTTGACTTGAGTCTTCATTCCCCTAAGTTACACTTAAGGGGGGGTGTTGGTGTAAATAAATATTCATTATGGATATTATTACACTTTACTTAAGTTAACTTAGGATAATGCATCTCTTTATAGTTTGGATTTGAGACACTTAGGGAAGTGTGCACATAGGGACAGAGCTTGTAGGAGATTCCACCTTTTGTGGTCTTATTTTGCTGTTACACTCCACATTCGGTGGGTCATCCACCTCTTGTGGAATATTATATTATTTCTCCTACCTACCCCTAGTATTCTTACCTACCCTTGTTTATCATTGAGCCACGTGTCATGATTGTGTGCTCGTACATCCATATGGCCTTGCCTATATATGCAAGCCTATATTCATTGTATTGGTTAATCCAGTTGATCATTTTCATAGTGATGAGAATATAGTTTATTTTTGTCATTCTTTTGTCTCTATTTTTATACTTTTCATTGTGCCCTTGATCTTGGCAAAATCTCACATGACTGAACCGGTAAAGTCTGTTGGTGATATGCAACGAATAAATAATTGATTGGTGAATGTGATAAAGAGATTGAGATTCATGTTTGATGACTAAGTCTTGTGTTGTCATTGATGGCAATAATTTTTTTGTAGTCATCTAAGCCTTGGAAGCCAAATGGTAAGGTATAACTAGTACAGAAGATAGTTTAATAGAGAACCAATTGTAGCTAGGAAATGTGGAAATCATCAAAGCAAATCAATATTAGCCTAGTTCAATCACAAAAACTCAATTGCAATGATAACAATCCTAAAAAACACTCAATAAAGGCATGAAAACAAGACATCAATTCAAACGCAAACCATTGCAAACTTGAATATCTCCTTCATGTGGCTCCATTGTCCTTCTTTCTCCTTCAAATAGCTTTGTTGTGGATCTCACCTACTAGTGCATAAGCATGATGTGGAAGCAAGTAGACAAGACGATAGCACACGAATACTAGAATCGTGATTGATTCGACCAGGGATCAGGGGCCTTGATTGAAGAAATTCATCCAATTTATAGACAAATTGGAGAAAAGACAAGATTAGCATGAAGAGATTCGAATGGAAATTGCAAATCAAGAATGTCAAACATGACAAATTATGACAAATTTGCACTTTCTATGCAAAATTGATTGATTGATAATTCATGACAATTTATGACAAATTTCTATGTCAAAATTGATTGATTGTCAATTATGACAAATTATGACAAATTGAAATGTCATTCCCATGAAATTAGGAGAAATAGGAGAAATTAGAAAATTAGATGAATTTAGAAATTAGGAAATTAGAAAAATGAGGAAATTAGGAATTAAGTGAATTAATTAACAATTTTTCATTTATTAATTAATTCACAAAGAGGGATGAATTAGTTAGCCAATTAAATAAACATTTAATTGTGACAAGAAGACTTGGGATAAATAAATAAATTATTTAACCTAGAGGGAGAAATGACAAACAAGGTTAAATGAATGAATCATGAAACCCTAGAAGATGAATTAGAAATGCAAGGATGACAATTAGGTCTTGATTAAAGGATCGATTTGATCATGATTATGACTTGATAAAAGACCAATGCTAATAAATGATTTGGTTGATAAATGCACCAATTGACGAGGAACAATGACTAATTGATCCATATTGACATGATTGAGAAGGACGACGATTGATGACAAATTGATCGTAAGACGACAAGATTGAAAATGACAACGATCGATGACAAATCGATCGCAAGAAGACAAGATTGATGACAATTTGATCAAAGGACAAGGATCGATGATGAATCGATCACAAAATGATGAGATTGACAAGTTGATAAGAGATTGACAAGATCGACCAAAATCATGATTAAAGATTGCTATCGACAAGACCTAATTCGAAAGCGAGAAAAATGAGGAATGCAGAAGAAGGACTCGATGCTCGCAAATGATAAAGACCAAGTGCATGACATAGAAGGAATGTTAATGCGACGCAAAAACCTAAAATAAGGCAATGCGCCAATGTTAAAATACAACTCCGCAAGCGTTGACCAGTTTTAGATGTCTACATTTTGCCCCTCTTTGAGACAATGCGATATTAAGCGTTGTTTCAAAGAACAATAATGAAAATGCCCGAGACATTGACAATGACATATGCATGCCCCCTCGAGGAATTGGCTGGAAACATCCAGAAAAGAGGCCAATTGATCGATAAGAATGACAGAAGACGATAGGTTCGAACGGATTGCCAAGACTGATGGAAGAAATGTTAGTAAGAAGAAATTAGATAGAGGACAGTTAGAGATGAAGGAAAACTTGCTTTCACAAATGCACATAAGTAGGTGAGAACCTTTACTTAATGTAGCAAAGTGGATGCAGAGCATTGTGGCATTGAATGCCAGAGCTGGAACGCAACCCCTTTTGCAAAAATACAGACACATCGCACACAAGGAATGAGTGAAGCATCCTAGGGTGCATACATCAAGGGTCGAGGTATGTGCGGCGTTCATAGAGCAAACGTACTTATCACAGACACCCAATGATATGGTTGCCCCAGTTTGTGACAAACATTCCACAAACAACAAACACAACAAAAAAATAAAAGGTACCATGAACCATCCCGGTCACTCTAAATCACTCAGTGACATCATTGAGCAACATAGGAACATGATCTAAGCCAAAGATAAATCAGTAACAAGATAAGATGCACAAATTCAACCAAGTCAAACAAACATTATGATCGTCATTGTCAAAAGTGGAAAACAGAATGATCATGTGGTCTAGTTTCAGGGAATGCGGTACCCCGTCTAAGACAGGACACAGTCTGGTTTCGAGTATACCACACCCTATATAAGACCCATGATAGTAGTGACAAGGACAAATGATATTGATGTTGATTGATATGACAATTTTGATCAGTTTGAATGTCTGGTTTGATTGAAAAGTTCATTTGTTAACGCATGATTCTATTAAAGCACAATGTGTGATTGCATGTCGTTGGAGGTATGCTCAGTGATCTGTCTATGCACAAAGGGGATGTTTTTTGTTACACTTTTCGAATTTTTACAATTTTTTTGTTCGTTTTTTTTCAGGACTTTATTTGACTTTTTAGGGATTTATTTCAGGACATTTTTTTGATTTTTATGATTTTTTTAAGACATTTTTCAATTTTTTATGATTTTTTCAAGACATTTTTTAATTTTTTATGATTTTTTCAGGACATTTTTCAATTTTTTAATGATTTTTTCAGGACATTTTTCATTTTTTTTGGATTATTTCAAGACATTTTTCAATTTTTTTTTAGGACTTTATTTGATTTTTAGAGATTTTGACATTTTAGCTGAAAATGAACACATGATTTTTTTGATGTTTTTGAATGTTTTCAGGATTTTTTTCAATTTTTTTGATTATTTCAGGACATTTTTCAATTTTTATGATTTTGCCCCCAGTGTTTAGCAAGGCAAGGAATATGAGAGGTGAATAAATAGGCTTTCTGAAATGATGGTGGATAGAGGGAAGACAAAGGCCTTTTATTATGGAGACAATGGGACAAGAGACTGGATATGACAATGTAAAGAAGTGACATGGCATGAGGGATATGTCGAGGTTTTGAAAAGCATGTTTAAATTTTGTATCCTTATGTCAGATCAAGATCAAGGAATGAAAAAGAGTGTATGGATAGTGATAAGATATGGATAGGATAAGAAAGACCAAGAATGGATAAGGGACATGGACTGAAGGTCAGGGTAGGCTAAGGGATAGTGGCAGAAAGTTGCAATAAGCCAGGGAATATGGATGAAAAGTTGTAATAAGCAAATGGATAAAGACCAAAAGCTATGATAGACTAAAAGCTACAAAAAAGATGCATGATGCTCATGACGATCCTCAGCCTTGTCAAGATCAAAGGTGGAAAGGGAAACTGGACATGAGGGACAATAGGATATGAAGGGTAATGACAGGGGTATGATAGGATAATGGAACAATGAAGGACAAAAGGATATGATAGGATAAAACCTATCCCCAAGTACGGTATGCAAGAAGTTCATAGATTACGCATGACGTCTGTTTGCCAGGTTTTCATCACGGTACTTGCCCAAGGTGCCTGTTTGCCAGGTTTTCACCAGTGGACGAATTATTTTTGCGTTACTTTTTTTCTTTTTTCTTTTTTTTTTTTTTGTATTTTGACTTTTTCAATAGAAGATGGACACATGATAGGGGATGGAAGAAGGACTCAAACATCTTTTTGTTTGGATAGTAGCCTTGAAAAAAATGGACCATGACCTTTAAAAGTATGCTCAAAGACGTTGGTAGGATAAGGACATGGAAAAAGAGATGAAACTAAGGCGAGGATTTATGCAAAGGATTGGATCAAAGGGATTGAAGGATGAAAAATATGCATTAGATAATAGATAGGGTATTGGAAGAATTGTGCTTCACTGAATGGAAATGTTGGCAAGATCAAAATTGGCACACACCTTGAGGGGTGGTGGATTGATGGAGGAAAAATGGATCTCAGATTGTGAGATTTGGATGGAGGAATAACTTGGGATTTTGGGACATAAGGGCCCAACATGGATGAAGAAGGTGGTGGAGAAACAAATTTGAGAGGTTTGTATGGAGGAATAGAAAATTTGGATGCCAAGTTGGGTGTTTCTTTAGGCTTTTGTGCTTCAAGGAGCCGCTTAGGGATCCACATGGTTTTTGATTTTTCATGCTTTTGTGGTTCCTTGGAGTGCATTGCTTGCACAAGGGATTTAGGAACCCATATAGATTTTGACTTTGCTTTATTTTGCTTAGTGGGCCTCTGTGGCCTTTTGGATATTTCTTTTTCTTTTTGGATCATATTTTTCTTTGCTTTGACATGTTGATTAGATTGGACATGTTGATCCTTGAATACATGTGGATTTCTAGACTTATGACTTTTATACTTGGCATCCAAATTGCTTGGAGGGGGAAAGGAATGCATGGATGGATAGGAATGAAGTGGACTTCTTTTGGATTGATGAAATTTACTCAAGGATGTGTGCCTTTACTGACCTTGCATAGAGGACGAAGGAATATAAGGACCTAAGATGGATGGAAAGTATGATGGGGAAGGTGTATGTTTTGATTTTGATGGAGGGATACCAACGTCTTGAGAGTGAGTTGTGTAGACATGACCCTTAAGATTTGCTTTGATATGGAGGGGTTCTTTCTCATGAAGGTCTACTCCTTTGCCTTTATGAATATCTTGACTTGTAGGATACTCTTTTCTTTGGGAAGAAGATGCGAGTTCATTATGAGGTGGATATGATATGAGAGAAATAATGAGATCTTGAAGTGGATCGGATTGCACCAAAGTGGAAGAACCCATTATGCATGTCGAGGGTTCATGAACATCTTGCACTGACACATTAGAATCATGAGGGAGATTAGGATCATGAGGGGGACTAGGATTGTGTAGTGGACATGGTTCAATGACAGGCTCTTCAAGAGATGGAATGGGAGAAATAATGGGATCATCACAAGAACTGAGATCTTGGAGTGTATATGGAGGATTAAGACAAGGAGATGGAGGAACAAAAGGATCTTGTGGAGGATTTAAAGGAATAATTTGATCTTGACAAGGAGGAAGATCATTGGAATCCTCTTTAAAGGTGCTTTGCTCTTGACTTTTAATGGGATCATCAGAAAGGATGGAAGGAATATCTTGATCTTTCTCGGGGAATGTAGTGTCAATAGGATTTGAAAGGATGTTTTTTTCATGAAATGGAAGGGGATCGTTTGGGATTGGATGGATTGGGATATCTTGATCTTTCTCAAGGAATGGAGTGTCAATAGGACTTTGGATAGGATGGACAAGAATAGGGGAATCGTCATGAGTGTCTGGGAACATGGGGTCCTGGTCAACAATTGGATGGGATGATAAGGTTTCAGGATCTTGATATTGATCTTTTTTAAGACACATTTCTTCATGCTCTAAATTATCCTCTTGACATGAGGTTAGACTTTGGATATGAATGGGGGATTCTAACAAGGGATCAATGGTTTGGCATGAAGGAAATGCACTTTGAACATTTGTGATGGATTCTAGCAAGGAATCAATGCTTGAACATGAGGAAGAGGGACTTCAAATGGGGTCCTCTAAAACAGGTAATGGCAATAAAGTGCATGGTCGCATTGGGTCTTGTATTTATGAAACATGACAAGGATGTGCATCATGAATTGGATTCTCGTGGAAATCAATTATGGATAGCCCTTGGATAATTGCATCCTTGGGTGTATTATTTGATGAGGAAAATATGGAAGGTTCTTGTGAAACTTCTAAAGGTGTAAGGATAGATGCCACTGGAGAGTCCATTTGTTTATTGGGGGATGAGGCATTGCTAGACATAAGTGTATTATCTTGATCTTCTTCAAAGAACTCACTTGGTAGTTTCCTTAAGATCATTGCAATAAAGCCACCTTTCTTTCGAGGTTTTGAAATAGTTATATCTGGAATTTGAACTTGTTTGGCAAGGAGTTGGTTCTGATCTGATGTCATGTTTTGATATTGGACTTGGTTCAATTGTTCTGACATGTTTGAAACTCGGGTTGGTGTGTGCTGCAACCTTTGTTTTTGAATGTTTGGTTGTGGTTGTTGACATTGATATTCCACCATTGGTTGAACCATTTGTGGACATTGTATAGTTGGTTGGACATATTGTTGAAATTGGACCATTGGTTGTATTGGTTGTATATGTTGAACAATTGGTTGAACCATTGGTTGTATTGGTTGAAAATCTGATTGATAGTAAACACCTTCTTGTTCTTGTTGTGGAGGCACATAATGTTGAAATTGATGTTGTCTCTTTTCTTGAAATTGTTTCATCATCTCTATTTGGGAGAGGAGAGCTGGTATGTCTGATCGTTCAAGAAGAGATCTTACATCAATTGACTCAATCTTTGGATTTCGACCTAGAAAATTTTGAAACATTTTGGACATTTGTGATCTATTCTTCTCAATGTTTTTCACTCTTTGTTCCAATATCTCCATTTCTTGAGCTAGTTTCTCCTCTAGTTTTTGTATTTGGAGACTTGTTTCATCATAAAAAGTTTGATCGATATTGCCTTGTTGTTGGGTTGGATATAATTGTGATTGCTTTGGATTAAAATTTGATTGCATTATCGGTTGATATGTCAAACTTTGTTGCATCATTGGTGCTTGGAACCTTGTTTCAATAGACATGTCACTATGCAATGCAATATTTTTGGAATTTTTTTAAGGATGATATATGATATGCAACTAAATGCAAACTAAAATAGATGAGAATGCAATCTATGGCAAGAATGCAACCTATGTTTTTGTTGTTTTTCAATATTTTGACAAACTCATGAATGCAATTCTAAAAATGAGACCCTTAGGAAATTGAAATGATGTCTAGACCTCAAAGGACAAAAGGACCAAGTGACAAAAGGACAAAATGACAATGTCTCCCCTATATGCTTGGATACTAAGCTAGGGTTGACCAAATGACATTGATGACAAAAAGACAAAAGTTTGACAAGGTCTAGACTTCCTAACAATAACTTAGGGTTTATCAAAGATTTGCATTACTCAAGTATGACAAAACCTAGTTTTGACACTATATGCTAAGGGACAATTACTATGCAAATGACCCTAATATGATATGATAATGACCTAAACTTAATGAAGGGACCTAGGGTATACAAATGAAAATGTATGACAATGTCAACCTAAAGTTGAATTATGAAATGGTATTACTCTAATGCAAGAGGACACATGAAAATGAATGACCCTTATTGATATGCGAAAGGAGTATGACCTAGGTGAAACCTAACCTTGGTACTTGACAATGACTTTGCAAAATGAAAACCTAGGATGAACCTAAATCTAAGTGACAATGAATGTTGAGACAAGATTTTGAAAAATGTTTGACAACCATGTTTGAAGATGTTTTGAACTTTGTTGAATGAAATGTTCTTGTGTTTAACCTTGTTTGAATCAATTTTGTCTTGGTTTCGAAATGAGACACAACTCAACTTTTGACAAGTAAAGAAGACAAGATATTTTAACTTAGACTCAAGACAATCATACTCATTCACACATTTCTTATGGATGGCAAAGGTAGTAGGTACTTGAGAGGTAGACTCATTATGAGATTCAAGGAGAATACATAGATGCTTGACCCCATGGGCTCCCCTCCACAACACTCACTTCTCAGGGCAGCCAAGCATCAGTCCCCATGGAAATCTCCCCATGGTGAACTTAGTATCTCTTCCAAGTATCTGAACTCGTCCTTCTCAAGCAACTAGAAGGATTTTTGGCCTCTAAATACAAGGTGTTTAGTCAGGATTTTTGTTAAGCGTTACTCCTTGGTGTCACGCAAGCATGATTGAGACATTAAGCCCACCAAGATACCAAACAAATGTAGTCACGCAAGCATGATTTAAACCTTGAGGCCCTACTTAGATGTTGATATGAGAAAGAGTCCAAGGGTCATCACTTCCCAAGTAACTACAATTCCCACGTAACCCTTCCTTCAAAGCTTTCACTCATCAGGTATTTGTTTATAGTGAGTTAGAATGCCAAGGTATTCTATCCGTACTCACTTTGGGTCGTTCCCTTCTCATGATTGTCACTTTCTTGCAAAAGAAAGCAAATGGTTGGGAAGGCAGGCCCTCTAAAGGTAACACATAATCAAAACATGAGAATGGTATTGAAGATCTGGATTTCTGATCACCCTAAGAAGGATGAGAGCATACTCTCCTACTCCAATGTCAAACTCAACAATCAAAGCAAACATACGTTCATTCCATCCTACTTAGCAATCAAAAACTAGGTGCCTAATTATGAATTACAAACACAAGGTTTAGTTGGAGTATAAGGCAACCTGCAAAATCACCAAGTCAGAAGTTTAATTTGCTTAGTCTTTGACTATCGAACCTGCATAAAATGTGTTAGTAGTTTCATTTGTTGTCTTTGTCATGCGTAATGCCAAGGTGCTGCACAAAGTATTAGTACCAAAAGACCAAAAAGCAGAAACAAAATGCAAAACAAAACAATTTGCAAGTAAAAACAGTGCCTTTTACCTCTGTTTCTGTCCTTACACAGGTGCAAAATGTCTTACACAGGCGCAGATTGCAGTGACATAGGCGCAGAATGCAGTAACACAGGCGCAGATCCCTTTGACATAGGCGCATAAGTCCTTGACATAGGCGTAGAATGCTTGACACAGGCGCATATTGCTCTTACACAGGCGCATAAGTTCTCAGAAAGCCCTGCATTACCCTGTTTCTTGGGTTTTTGACCTGCAAATCAACTCAAAAGCACTCAAAAGCATGGTTAGGGGGTTAGTTCACATCGGGTTCACCAATTAATGTAGCTAGGAAATGTGGAAATCATCAAAGCAAATCAATATTAGCCTAGTTCAATCACAAAAACTCAATTGCAATGATAACAATCCTAAAAAACACTCAATAAAGACATGAAAACAAGACCTCAATTCAAACGCAAACCATTGCAAACTTGAATATCTCCTTCTTGTGGCTCCATTTTCCTTCTTTCTCCTTCAAATAGCTTTGTTGTGGATCTCACCTACTAGTGCATAAGCATGATGTGGAAGCAAGTAGACAAGATGATAGCACAAGAATACTAGAAGCGTGATTGATTCCACCAAGGATCAGGGGCCTTGATTGAAGAAATTCATCCAATTTATAGACAAATTGGAGAAAAGACAAGATTAGCATGAAGAGATTCAAATGGAAATTGCAAATCAAGAACGTCAAACATGACAAATTATGAAAAATTTGCACTTTCTATGCAAAATTGATTGATTGATAATTCATGACAATTTATGACAAATTTCTATGTCAAAATTGATTGATTGTCAATTATGACAAATTATGACAAATTGAAATGTCATTCCCATGAAATTAGGAGAAATAGGAGAAATTAGAAAATTAGATGAATTTAGAAATTAGGAAATTAGAAAAATGAGGAAATTAGGAATTAAGTGAATTAATTAACAATTTTTCATTTATTAATTAATTCACAAAGAGGGATGAATTAGTTAGCCAATTAAATAAACATTTAATTGTGACAAGAAGACTTAGGATAAATAAATAAATTATTTAACTTAGAGGGAGAAACGACAAACAAGGTTAAATGAATAAATCATGAAACCCTAGAAGACGAATTAGAAATGCAAGGATGACAATTAGGTCTTGATTGAAGGATCGATTTGATCATGATTTTGCCTTGATAAAAGACCAATGTTGATAAATGATTTGGTTGAGAAATGCACCAATTGATGCGGAACAATGACTAATTGATCCATATTGACATGATTGAGAAGGACGACGATCGATGACAAATTGATCGCAAGATGACAAGATTGAAAATGACAACGATCGATGACAAATCGATCGCAAGACGACAAGATTGATGACAATTTGATCAAAGGATAAGGATCGATGATGAATCGATCGCAAAATGATGAGATTGACAAGTTGATAAGACATTGACAAGATCGACTAAAATCATGATTAAAGATTGCTATCGACAAGACCTAATTTGAAAGCGAGAAAAATGAGGAATGCAGAAGAAGGACTCGATGCTCACAAATGATAAAGACCAAGTGCGCGACATAGAAGAAATGTTAATGCAACACAAAAACCTAAAATAAGGCAATGCACCAATGTTAAAATATGACTCTGCAAGCGTTGACCAGTTTTAGATGTCTACACCAATAATTAGGACTTCAACCGATAAACAAGGACATAGGTGCATTCCGACAACCGATACAGGTGATTCATGAAGAGTTGGATGATGCGGTTTTAAAGAAATGATGGAGACAGGTATTTGGAGCTATTTTCATGACCTCATTGGAAGATTCAATCGGACAAGCAAGATTTGATGTACAGAGTAGGCATTCTGAAGAACACTTAATAGATAGTGATAAAGTCACTCAAATCGGTAAAACAACACATGTTTTGTCTTGTTTTTAATTTCTCGTGTCGGTGGCCGACATAAGTAAGGAATGTAATGTATGAATTTCTAGATTCATTGAACCTAGGAAATTGTTCCAAGGTTGTGGCGGACTAAGAGATGTTTATACAATGTGTGATGAGGTATCAAGTTGGTGTGTGTATGTTAGAGTGTGAGATCATTAGCAAAGGATGTGAACTTGATTGTGCGGTGATTAGTGAAGCTCTGTATTGATGTGTTAAAGTTTTGAGGATCTAAAGTAGATCTTATCAGACATAGAGGTGTTACATAAAGACCAATTGACTATTGTTTTCCTAACAGTTTGAAGCAGTAAAATCCCCTAACCGGGTAGGTCCTAACATGCCTTAATTTGTAAATCCCCTAACAGGGTAGCTCTATATCAGAGTCTTGAATCCTCTTGTGAGGTTGATCCTAATAGGTCAAATCTCCTAACAAGGCTCATCATGTAAATCCCTTAACCAGGTGACTCCTAACCGGGTCTGCTCCTAACAGGGCAGATTTGTAAGACCTTAATCGGTCAAGATTTCTATTTTGTAGATAGTGAATCTTTTGGGTATTAACTCCCACCGTGGTTTTTCCCTTTTGGGTTTCCACATATAAATCTCGTGTTATGTGGAATTTGTTTTATTGGACATTAGCTTATTTGGTGATATTCCTCTTATGCTTGTTAAGTTTTAAGTTATTTAAGTTGGTGATCAGATTCATATTGTTTTGGCTTACACTAATTCACCCCCCTCTTAGTGCCTTATAAGTTTATCAATACATACATGTTAGATGAAACATGATATCCATGACATCAATGACAACAATGACAATAGGCCAACAAATTCCTCATTGAAGCTACTACATATATTAGGTATGAAGTCATATAAAACTTCAAAGTAGTGGAAACCTTGGTAAGTTGCTCACACAAAGCATCACTTATCAGTTAACCCCAAAAGATCATATTTTTGTTTTGTCAAATAATATGGATGTATTTATACATCCATTCATGATACATATATGAAATGGTGAGACCTTTCACCCTAATAAGAAGAGTATTTATATCATTCACCTCTTTAATGAAGTCACTCTGATGAATAGTCTTAGGCTATCCTACACTAGTAGGCCTTGGAGTCTTCAACCAATTATCATTGATATTCCTTTTTCACTTATCTAAATTGTTATCATGGTATGCTTGTGCTGAGTGCATGCCAATATTGGCATATTAATCAATGTTTGGACATTTGAAGATGGTGTCAAAGAAATCCTCATCCAACTTAATGAGAGTTTTCTTCCCCTCTACATCCTTGATAGATCTCTCCTTACTAGATCAATCCTTTGTGACTCTTATGGTGTATGGTGTAGTACTTAGGCGACTCTTTTACTCTCTTGAGAAACTCTTCAAGATCTATATGTCCAATCTATGTATACCTAATATTGTCAATATTAGATGATATAGATGAATATGGGAAGACCAGATGAGGGTCTTATCTCTTGAAATACATAGCTCTTTTGCTTGGAGATGGATCTATCATCTCATTGTGATTGCAATTACATCATTAGAAAAAGATCATCACCATGCTTAGTTCATCATAATTACCTTATTAGGGTTTTAAGACCCTAACTCATTTTATAGAATAAAAATGCCTTTGAGTGTAAATCAGGTTTGTAACCCTGATTTACATGCGTGTGCACTTGGAGGAAATTGGGTTTACAAACCCTATTTATAACTAAAATTGGTGGAGCTAAAAAAAGATGCATTTTGGACTTACAAGTCTGATTTGCATTTTTTGAAAGTTTGCTTGCAAATTAAATTGGTGTAGATTGGGTTTGTAAACCCAATTTGCACCTAGGGAAGGTCAAATAAAAGTAAATGGTGGCAATCGGGTTTACAAACCTAATCTACACTTAAAAACTAATAAAGTGAAAAGCCACTAGGTTTAGTGCATGTCGAGGTTATAACCCTGAAATACACCAAAGAGGAGAACCTTGGCGTAGGTCAGGGTTACAATCCCGACATACATTGAAAGAGTGTTATGCAAAAATTGTGCATCAATATTTGTGTAGGGTGGGGCCATGACCCCAAAATACATCAAATAGGAAAGAATTTGGTGTAGGTTGGGGTCTTAACCCCACCATACACCAACAACCACAACTTACAATGCAACAAATGTTAGGACCATATGGTGTATGTCGGGGTTATGGCCCCAACATCACAGTGTTTCACAAAATGAAATCTCTGGCAAAAGATATTTAAGGATAGCATATGTCGGGGTTGCAACCTGCCATACACCATAACAGTTTGTAACTCGGTGTATGGTGGGTCATAATCCTTGGAATACACCCAAAACAATGGTGTTTCAAAAATAACAGGAAGATCATGAAAACCACAACAATTAGGTGGGAAAATAAAGAAACTTACTTGAAATTGAGAGAGATCAAATAATGGATTCGACCCCAAAGCTCTTCAAAATGACAAACTATCAAATGCTCAAGAACAAAAAGAATATTAAAATAACCAAAAAGAAGATTAAAAGAAAGAATAAATCAAAATTATTTCAAATACTTCTACCATTAAATGAGATGGAAAGTGGGAAATAAATACGTATTTTAGGTTTGAAAATCCTAAATACATCAAGATGTGTATTTCGGGTTTACAACACTGAAATACACATTGGTTTTTATTTAAACACAAACGGGTGTAATTTGGACCCATAAGCCCGATTTGCACCAAAAGACCAAAAGAAATGTAATTTGAGCTTATTGGTTTAAATTGTACCTATAAAAGACTAGAAGATGCAGTGTAGGAGTTAAACTTTGACTTTGCACCAAAAGACTAAGGGTAGTGCAGTTTTGGACTTAAACTTCAACTTTGCACCATCTTAGAAAAGGACTTAAAAAGACAATTTTGAGTTAATTTTTTGAATTAACACCAAAAACTAGGATCGAGAAACAACTACAAAGATATCGAAAGACTAAAAAGGTGGACAAATGCCTCAAAAAAATGAACTTAGAGAGTTAAAGTATGAATTTGAACAAAAATTCATCGAAGTTATCCATTTGTTACTTTATAATAAAAAATAGGGATAACACATATCAAATGGGTTCCTCCACCTTTATTTGATCCACTTTACTCCATGAGCTTATCATTTCTTTCATAATGTACCCTTCTCAAAATGGACTCATGTCTTGTTTCAAAAATAAAATGTACCTCCTATTGGTAAAAAGATTTGTCAAAGCATGTGTTATCAAGGCAAAGGGTTAGGCCTACATGAACAAGGTATTTTAGAAACCCTCCATATCAAAGAAGATCTTGATGGTCATGGCCTTGGCTACATAGATCACTCTCAAGACATTGATACTCCTACTAAATCCCACATCCATCCATCTAAGTTTAGACATGCACATTCCTCATCCTCCAAATCCATTTTGGGTCCTCATATGCCAAAATCAAAGTCTTCATCCCTTCCATCCATCTTAGGTCCATATATTCGTCCATCCACTAGTTCACAATACTCATATCCTATCATAGATCAAGATCAATAAAGGAACACCTCTTTGAGAAACTTCCCACCATTTACTTACATCAACCCATCCAAAATACCTTCATAACATCCCTATGCACCATTGAATCAATAATCCTCTTCCAAGCAATTTGGATGCCAAGCATAAAATCCAGAAGTCCAACAATCAACATATATCCAAGGATCAACATGTCCCATATAATAGACATGTGAAAAGAACAAAGCATAATATGATCAAAAAATTAAAAAAAAAAAAAATTATCTAGAAGGCCACGAAGGCCCTATGAAAAAAATAAAGGAAAGTCAAAAGACATATGGGTTACTAAGTCATTTGTAGAAGAAATGTGTTCCAAGGAACCACAAAACAAAAAATTCAGAGACTATAGATTTCCAAGCAACTCCTCAAAGCACGACATCCTAAAGAGAAATCAAATTTGGCATCCAAAATTGCTATCCCTCCTTCTGCTTGTCATCAACCTTTCGTAGAGTAGAAAATTGCATACCATCGTTCAATTGCACCTACAATTTTTTATCCACTTCCCTATCATTTGAGTAGCCTAATTTCAGCCCTTGCACTAGCCTTTTTCCCTCTTAGGATGTTTAGGACACCCTTTTTAGTAGTTATCCTTCAGCTTCTATTTTGCATTTGTCGCAAGTTTCTCTTGCCACTCGTCATTTTTGAGCGTGATCTGTCTAGACACTGTTGTTATATGGAGCCTAATCAAAATCAGAGGTTAAATTTTCCCTATTTCTATTGGCATGGTTTCCCCCAATATTTTTTGACGAGGGTTTGGGGGCAACGCTCCCAAGATGGGGTCAAGGGGAAACACCCCTAGGACGCTCCCTGTCATGATACATGATGAGATTGAGGAGCAATGCCCTATGAGGCCAAAATAAGACACTTATTATTTTATAAAGGTGTCAGGTGTTATTTTTCTATTGACTGACATGTTAAAACCCTAATTTTGTAACCGACATAAGTCTTGATAAAAGGCTAAGGGCTAGGGTTTTCTATAGAGAATATTATAACATTTTGTAATAGTATTGAGTTGCAAGAGATTGTTGGTTGTAATCAGTTTTGATTTACTAGATAATAATATTGGACTCTTTGTTTGGTGGATGTAGCCCAAGATTGGGCGAACCACATTAAATATTGTCTCTCCACTGTTATTATTTTTGTGTTTTTCATTATTGTGTTTAATATTTAACTGTATATAATTGATATTTTATGCATGCAATTCCTAACATACACTACCATGTTGCACAAACATCCTATCACATCTTAACATTCAAATGTCAATTTTGCACATTTTGACACTTGTCACCTACCTTGATCGATGGAAATGACTCATAATCTTCTGAAACATCTTAGCAATCCTCTTTTTCCTCCCTCCTCCCTCTTTTAAATCCATATTTTCTCTTCATTCAATCTCTCTTGGTTCTTCAAGAAATCTCTCTTGGTTCTCTTAAGAAATATCTCTCATTATTTGGGCTCTCACAACTTTCTCTTACTCTCTCTCACTTGCTACAACAGTCTCTAGTTTGCTAGCTATCTCTAACTTGTCACAATACTCTTTATATCTTTCTTGGCTTTCTCAAGCCTTGCTAGTAATATATTTCTATCTCTCTTACATCTTTGGGAATCTTGTGTTGGGAAAATGGTGTTGTACACCTTGCATAATAATGTTTTATTATTGTATTATTTTATTATTGTGTGAGGTGGACATGAAATTATATTGTAATATCATATTGTATTGTTACACCTAGGAGCACCTAGATGGATGTGCAACATGTAGAGATTCTTTTAGAATATTCTTGTAACCACTTGATGAGTTGTATTAACACATTGGTATTATTATATTGTATTTATTTAATATTGGGGAATGTAATTGTGATGAAGTACCCAATATTAAATGTGGGCCAAGGGTAGGTAGGAAAAATATTATATTTTATTGTCACATGGTTTTGATGTAATACCACTTGGTGGTTTTGTGGGAGCTTGTGTTTATAAAAGAAACCACAAGGGTAGTTTTTTGGGTTGGTCAGTTAGCCAGGTTAGCATTTATGAAGGAAGAAAGCATGGCATGGGATGTGTGGATTCATGCTTGGTCACATGGAGTGCTTGGTTATGATTGGGTTTCAGAAGTTTTCCATAGTTGTATTGTAATGGATGCATTGTTGAATAATACTTGGTGGATGATGTTTTTGGAGGTTGGGTTTTTCCCTCATGAGGGTTTTCCCAGGGTATATATTATGTCACCTTTTCATGGGTATGTTGTCTATTCTTTGCATGTGAATTATATGTGTTGATTTGATTAAGATCTCAATTGGGTTATGTTGAAATTATCATAAAGATGGCTACAAGTTTCCTTTCAAGTGGTATAAGAGCTATTGGTTTAATGGTGTTTATAACCCTAGTTGATATCCATGAATACATGTATGAATGAAAGACAAGACAAGATATGAGGGTTTGTTGCAGGTTGTGGGTTGTAGATTTGTGGGCATTTGTTACAGATCTGGTGTTATCAAAATTTGTTTCAAATGGATTTCCATTGATTTGCATTTTGTGGGTGAAGTTTCAGATTTGGCCTCGTAGGCCAAAATGGACCCCATGGTTGTGATCATGTCATTCGGGAGATGAATTTTGATATATAACTTGACCATGTTCGGTGATGAAGAATGAGTTTGAAATTTTTTAAGACGGTACAACACCTGCGCAGTCGTCATCAGAATAATTTATTTATTTTCCTGTAGAACAAAAAAAAATCCTATCAGCGTTTTGGAAAAATCATTTGAAAAAAAATAAATTAAAAATCAAAAATTGAAATGGCCAAATTTTTTTTTTAAAAAAGTGGGGGTGGGACCGTGGTCCCCCCCACTTCGATGTGTTTTTTTTAAATAAAACCTTTCAAAAAACAATTAAACATTAAAAAAAATCCGCCCCCATTAAATATCAAAAATTTAAATTTGTTTTTATAAAGTTTTTTTTTTAAATAAA
The DNA here is from genome assembly GCF_030272615.1 of Cryptomeria japonica. NCBI lineage: Eukaryota > Viridiplantae > Streptophyta > Pinopsida > Cupressales > Cupressaceae > Cryptomeria > Cryptomeria japonica. The sequence continues at coordinate 282,360,853 of NC_081412.1, forward strand.
AAACTTTCAAAATGATTTTATTATATGCCATGTTTTGAATTTCGGTGGGGTCCAGGCTTTTTGGCTGACCACTGTGTTGGAGATTGTTGGATATAGTTTGTCATTGCTTCCGCTAGGATGTGTTGTTTTCATTGATGTCAACATATTCCCGTGATTTATTCCGATGAGTTTGGGAGGATTTTCTAATCTGGTTTTGTAGTTTGGTTATGTTGATCACTCTTTTGCAGAATCCGGTATTTCCTCTGGTAAATTCCGATGCGATCCTTGTTTGTAATGATCTTATCTATCTTCATTTTAGATGGCTCATGATTTGGTGCTCGTCAAGTTATCTCTCTTTGTGACAGTTGCTGATTGGTTGTATTCTTGAGCTTTTAGACGTTGACTGATGAAGATTTGAAAAGAGGTGTTGGTGCAACTGTTCCAGATGGTTCTAACATGCTTGTTGGTGTTTCCTAGTCATATCCTATTTGTTTTAGCGATCTGCATTGATCCTTGTGCAATTATTTGGTGATTTCTATCAACCGGTGATGATTTTTGTGTTATGCGGTATTTCTAGTGGTGTAGCGTGTTGCGGTTGATCTTGGCATGATTTCAGGTGGATGTGATCGTTTGGGAATTTGAATTAGGTCCATGCTATGTAATGTAAACCATTATATTGGTTCGATGGTCGATCTCTATATTGTGTGATATAATTTTTAGAATTATGAGTTGAGGGTTTAGCCGACCTTGTTATACAGGTTGATGATTTGTATATATAGGTGAGATAATCATGTAATTTGTGTGTTGGTATTGAGTTTTTTTATCGGAGAGAGGTGAATGTGCGAACAAGAGATTTATCTTTCAGTGAAGTGTTGAGGTGTGATTGGTGTTGCAAAGGAGACAATTGTGCTTAACCAGAACTGTCATCGGGCATTTGTAGATGCTATCATTGCAGTTCATTTCTTCTGAATTGTAGTTCGAATCATATTGTAAGTCAGTGAGACTTACCTAAGGGTTGTAGCCTTCTGGGCATATATCTTTTGAGAAGTGAGCTTTAGGCAGTGTGCCTAAATGCATGTACATTCCCCATTGTAATATTTTCTCATACTACTATAGAGTATCATCTTACTGTGGGTAGGTTCCCACCATGGTTTTTCCCTTGACCGGGTTTTCCACGTCAAAAATCTTGATTTTGTGTGTTGTGCTCTTAATTTTCTTATTTGATTAATGCTGTAGTTTATTAGTTTATGTTTTGGAGTTTAATTTGCTGTAATCCAGTGAAGATTGATTCATGCCCCCCTCCAGTCTTCCTTCTTGATTGCTGCTAACAATTGGTATCAGAGCTAGATCCTCCAATAGAAACTTAATCACTTGAGGAGATTCGAGATGACAACTTAAGTTATTATTTTCAAGAAAGACAGTCTGAGGTTTGATGAAAGTAACTATACTATATGGAAGAGCCAGATGGAGGTGCATTTGAAATGTCTTGGAGAGGATTACTGGAAGATTACTAAGAATGTCTATGTTTTTCCTTAGAATGGACCATCTACTCTCGATGAGGTTAACGAAGCAAAATATAATATCAGAGCAAAGGAAGCATTGCTTAGTGCCCTGACTGATTCTGAGATGACAAATGTTATGGGACTTTAGACCACACATGAGATCTGGGAGAAGCTTGAGATTGTGTATGAAGGTGATAGTCAAGTGAAAGTTGCTAAGTTGCAGAGTTTGAAAGGAAAGTATGAGACATTTAAAATGGGAGATGATGAGAACATACATTCATACATGGCTAAGGTGAATGAACTTGTCCTTGGTATCAGACATGCCGGTAGAAAGATTGAGGAAGATGATATTGTTGTTAAGGTGATGAGCTCTTTGCCTCCTACTTATAAACATAAGGTTGCTTCTATTGATGAGATCTGGAGTGTGACTACAATGATGAGATGTGTTGGTTGGAAAACTTGTTGCATTTGAGCTAAGAAAATTTGGAGAATCACATGGAAAGTTTGAGACTACATTTAGAGCATCAATGTCTGTATCTAGTAAGAAGAAGTATGATCCTGATGAGTGCAAGATATCTAGATATGAAACATAAAGAAGAGAGGTAGTTGAGCAAGAAAGAGATCTTGATGAGCTTGAATCATTGATTGCTCGAAGATTGCCTAAAGGTGCTAGTAAGTATGATGGAAAGTTGCCCTTGAAATGTTTCTCTTGTAATAAGATATGACATTTTGCTTCTAGATGCCCCCAGAGAATGGCTAAGTATGACAGATATGATAAGTTTGATAAGCATGATAGGAATGATAGATATGAGAAGCATGAAAAGTACGATAAGCCTTACAAGTCTAATCAGAAGTTTAGGAACCATAAGAACTGTTATTATGTTGCAGATGAAGGTGTTACAGATGATTTATCAGAAGGAGATGAAGTTGTGTTTTTTGCCATTAAAGAAGATAGACCTGTACCTATTGATTCCACTAGCTGTTCTGTTGAGGAGAAAGCTTTGGCTACAAAGGTAGAAGAAAAGGGTGAATGGGTGATTGGCAACAATTGTTCACATCATATGACTGGTGATAAAAGAAAATTTGTGAGCATGGAAAGGTATGATGGTGGATTAGTTATATTTGGAGATGACAAGGCCTGTGTGATCCATGGGAGAGGTTCTATTTCTTTTGATGGTAAGCATAACACTGATGATGTCTTATATGTAGAAGGTTTGAAGCATAATATTTTGAGTGTTGGATGGATGGTTGATAAGGGTTATGATCTATAATTCAAGGATGGTAAATGCAAGATCTTAAATGCCTCCGGATAGAGATTTCATTTGGGACTAAAACTGAAGGTAACATTTTTTATTCGAATGCTAGTGAGAAAAGTTGTTTGATTGCTAAGATAGATGAGAGTTGGTTGTGGCATAGAAGAATGTGTCATGTAAACTTTGATTCATTGATTAAGATCAGTTATACACAAGTTGTTAGAGATCTACCTAAGGTTGTTAAACTCGTTAATCTGATTTGTAAGGAATGTCAGTTGGGTAAGCAAACAAGAATTTATTTCAAGAACAAATGGTATACATTTGATGGACTATTAGATCTTGTGCATGCTAACCTATGTGGACCTACAAATGTTAGAAGTGTGTAGGGTGTTAGATACTTTATGCTGCTAATTGATGATTACTCAAGATGATGTGGGTTGTCTTTTTGAAGGAAAAATTAGAATCATTTAAGAAATTCAAGATATGAAAAGTTAAAGTTGAAACTGAGTCTGGATTGAAGCTGAAGTGTTTGAGATCTGATAGAGGTGGAGAATTTTGTTCTGGTGAATTCAATTTATTTTGTGAAATGCATGGAATCAGAAGACAATTATCTACTTCTAGAACCCCATAGCACAATGGAATTATTGAGAGAAAGAACATACTATTTTGGATGCTACAAGAAACATGTTGATTGAAGGAAATGTTCCAAAGGTCTATTGGAGAGAAGCTATTAGCACTACAGTCTACACATTCAACAAAGTTCATATCAGAGGTGATATTGCTAAGACTCCTTATGAGCTTTGGTTTGGTCATGTTCCTACTATGAAATACTTCAAAGTTTTTGGTAGCAAATGTTATATCAAGAGAGATGAGGTTATTGGAAATTTTGATGCTAGAAGTGATGAAGGTATCTTTTTCAGATATTCTACAAAGAGCAAAGGCTACTGATGCTATAATAAGAGATTGATAAAGGTAGTTGAGAGTGAAAATGTGAAGGTGGATGAAGAACCTTGGGAAGGAGATCATAGCTTATGATGATGGTCAACATGTTGTCTTAGCTCCTATTCAGCCTAAAGAGCCTAAGAAGAATGGTCTGGTAGAGACTGTTAATCTGGATGTTGCTGGTGATAATGTGCAGTAACCTAAAGATCAAAAAAATTAGAAGAATCCAAGGTATGTTAGATTGAATCATTCTAAGAATCAGATTATTGGTGATAAGAATAAAGGTGTGATGACTAGAAGAAGGTTAGCTGCAGAAGAAGTAGGTTTGATTTCTAAAGTTGAACCTAAAGATGTTGCTAAATCTTGTAAAGATGATAACTGTATAAGAGCCATGAAAGAAGAGTTAGACTAGATTGAAAAGAATAACACTTGGGAACTTGTGCCTAGACCTAAGGATAAAAATGTTATTGGTACTAAGTGGGTTTTTATAAACACATTGAATAAAGATGGCAAACTAGTTAGAAACAAAGCTAGACTGGCCTGCAAAGGATACTCACAACAAGAAGGAATTGGTTATGAAGAAACTTTTGCTCTGGTTGCTAGAATGGAAGCTGTTAGACTCTTACTTACTTATGCTTCTTATAAAGATTTCAAGGTATATCAGATGGATATCAAATCTGCATTTTTGAATGGTGATCTAGAGGAAGAAGTTTACATTGAGCAACCTGAAGGATTTTCACTATCGGATGATAGAGACATGGTATGTAAACTAAAGAAAACACTTTATGGATTGAAACAAGCTCCTAGAGCCTGATATGCTAGATTAGACAAATACTTGTTGAAATTGGGATTTACTAAAGGTGCTGCTAATAGTAATTTGTACTTTAAGATTGAAAATGATAACATCCTAATTGTTGAATTTTTATTTGATGATATTATCTTTGGTGGTGATGATGATATGAGTATGAAGTTTGTCAGTGATATGCAAAAAGAATTGGAGATGTCTATGATTGGTAAGATGAAATTTTTCTTAGGTTTGTAGATTGCACAGATAGGAAAAGGTATCCTTATATCTCAAACTAAGTATGTGAAGGGACTATTGAAGAAGTTTGGACTAGATGATTACAAACCAGTTGGAACTCCTATGGTGGTGGTTGTAAATTATCTAAAAATGAATCTTTGAAAGCTAATCAAAGTTTGTATAGATCTATGGGTGGTGGACTGTTATATCTTACTCATACTAGGCCTGCCATTATGCATGTTGTGTGTATGGCCGCTAGATATCAAGATGATCCGAAGGACAATCATGTCAATGTTGTTAAGAGGATATTTAGATATCTAAAGGGAACTATGGATTATGGCTTACGGTATCCAAATAATGACGACTTCATGTTGTGTGCCTACACTAATGCAGATTGGGCTAGTGATGTTGATGATTGAAAGATTACTACTCGTGAAGCATTATTTTGGGGAAAGAAGTTGGTTTCATGAGCTATCAAGAAACAAGATTCAGTATCTTTATCTACTGCTAAAGCTGAGTACATTGCTACTACTAGTAATTGCACTCAGATTGTTTGGATGAAGCAAATGTTGAAAGATATCAGTTATTCATGATGAGCCTACAATCATTTATTGTGATAATTTTGGTGCTATAAACATGTCAAATAATCTGGTGCAACATTCAAGGACTAAGCATATATCAATCAAATATAATTATTCGAGAGAGCAAGTTAGTGAAGGGAAGGTGAAGCTAGAATATGTATCTACAAAGGAAAAAATTACTGATATTTTCACTAAGCCTTTGCTTGCAAATATATTTGTCTACTTGAAAGACAAGTTAGGGGTATCTACCCCTCTTGATGAGAACTAGATGCATTGAGTTGCATTGATCCGGTGGAATTTAGAGCCTTATTCTTTTAATCCGGATTGGTGTGTTGGTGCTACTCCTTTGCTGGAGTAGTCTGTTGATTTGGTTGTGTGTCCTAGGGGGAGAGAGATTCACCTTTTTATTTTGGGAGAGTGTTTGGTTTTCTCCTTTGGCAATATTTGGCATTACTCTGAAAGGGGGAGAGAGATCATGTGAAAAACTTCATTATCTATCTTGATCTTAGGGGGAGTTTGCTGATGATATCTTCTTTCTTTGCATTGATTGTTTTTCACATTCATACGTTGCCATCAATGCCAAAGGGGGAGATTGTTGGAGATTGTTGGATATGGTTTGTCATTGCTTCTACTAGGATATGTTGTTGTCACTAATGTCAACATATTCCTGTGATTTATTCCGGTGAGTTTGGGAGGATTTTCTAATCCGATTTTGTAGTTTGGTTATGTTAATCACTATTTTGCAGAATTTGGTATTTCCTCCGGTATATTTCGGTGTGATCAGATCTTGTGCTGAGGATTTGGGATATTGTTTGGGATGCTCTTGTGTATCTTCATTTTAGATGGTTCATGATTTGGTGCTCCATAAGTTATCTTTCTTTGTGACAGTTGTTGATTGGTTGTGTTCTTGAGCTTTTAGATGTTGACCGATGAATATTTGAAAAGAGGTGTTGGTGCAACTATTTCGGATGGTTCTAACATGATTTTTGGTGTTTCTTAGTTGTGTCCTATTTGTTTTGGTGATCCACATTGATCGTTGTGTGATTTTTTGGTGATTTTTATCAATTGGTGATGATTTTCATGTTATGCGGTATTTTTGGTGGTGTAGCGTGTTGTGGTTGATCTTGGCATTATTTCCTGTGGATGTGATCATTTGGGAATTTGAATTAGGTCCATGCTATGTAATGTAAATAATTATATTGGTCCAGTGGTTGATCTCTGTATTGTGTGATGTAATTTTTGTAATTATGAGTTGAGTGTTGAGGGTTTAGCCGACCTTGTTATCAAGGTTGATGATTTGTATATATAGGTGAGATATTCTTGTAATTTATGTGTCAGTATCGGGTCTCCATTATTAGAGAGAGGTGAATGTGTAAACAAGAAATTTATCTTTCAATGAAGTGTTGAGGTGTGATTGGTGTTGCAGAGCAGGCAATTGTGCTTAACCGAAATTGTCATCAGGCATTTGTGGATGGTATCATTGCAGTTCATTTCTTTCGGATTATAATCCAAATAATATTGTAAGTTAGCGAGACTTCCTTGAGGGTTTTGGCCTTTTGGGCATACATCTTTTGAGCAGTGAGCTCTAGGTAGTGTGCCTGAATGCATGTGCATTCCCCATTATAATATTTTCACATACTACTGCAGAGTTTCATCTTACTGTGGGTAGGTTCCCACCATGGTTTTTCCCTTAACTAGGTTTTAGACATCAAAAATCTTGGTGTTGTGTGTTGTTCTCTTAATTTGCTTATCTGATTATTGCTGCAGTTTATCAATTTATGTTTTGGAATTTAATTTGTTGTAATCCGATAAAGACTGATTCACACCCCCCTCTTAGCCTTCCTTCTTGATTGTTGCTAACACACTATATATTATTGGAGAATTAATTTATTTGGCATGTTGGGAGAAAATTTGTAAAATTATTTTTATTGTATATTGGAGAAAGTTTTTGGAGCCCATGCTTTCATTTATAGCGTAATTGGTTGTTTTCTTTCATGGAGCATAACTTGAGAATATGGAGTCGGATTTTGGACTTCAAATAGTCGATGGAAAGCTATTGGAGAGTACTACACATTGGTTCAGATTTGGAGTAGGTTTGACATGATTTATTTGCTGATATTTTGACTTGAATTGATTATGGTTACTTTTGACTATGGTGACATTATGAGTTTATGGCATGGTACATATGGAGATTTTTGTTTGATGTCATTGTATACTCAGTTTTGTATCTCATATTTCTCTTATGATGACATGGATATCAGTTTGGTTTGTGTTGGCATTTTGATGATGTTGTGATTGTAATTGACGGACACACACTTGTTTTATGATCACTTCCCTATGTATGAGTTATGCTCAACCAGTAATTGTTCCAACCGGTATTATGAATTATAGTCTTTAGACTATCGATGCTTTGCAAAAGATGTGTTGTTCTTAAATTCTGATTCCCTTCTCTCCTCCCTGTTAGGAATACAATAAACTCGGTTTGCATATGAAGAGGACACCAAGAAAAAATAGAACTCCAGAAAAACATATAACAAGGTTTGAACAAAACCTTCTACACTCCAAACTTATCCAAAGTTCAAGTGGGTATACCTTCTATGAAAACTTTCACACATTTTTAAAATTCGAGATCCATAGTAAACCAATGCTAGAAACCTATGGACTTCGTCACCTTAATAGAACTGAAACATTAAAAGAAAAGCTTATACTCATTTTCAGTATTGATCTCCAAGAGAAATATAAAGAAAACCACAACTGGATACTAGTGCCTTATTCGGGCTACAGAGTCACCCAAATCAAATTAGAATTCCAAAAATGAACAATCTCATACATTTCACCACCTCGGCCTTAGGTAACCCCATACATGCCTAACATATACATGAGTTTTATTCTATTAAAACTAAAACCGTTCATCAAATTAAAGATGAGAAAATAATTGATTTACTGATAGAGAAATTTCATGCATATTTAATTCCTCTCTCTTGAAGAGAAAATCTAGAAACATATCCATATGACTGCCTTACAATCCATGTTCAATCAAATAACCCTAGACTATTCAAATAAAACCAGAAAATTAACGAGTGCACACCAGAAGACAACATAGATTTAGGCCTGAAAAGTGTTGATCTATATCTTTATATTCATTTTGAAAAATAATCTTATATGATTCAAAGTATTCTCTGTGATAGCTAGAAAAAACCCAAATATATTTCTGCAGAGTTTCTTTACAAAAATTCTTGTGATCACTGTTCTATTAGTCCTGGTATCCATTTATAACATTATGGATGCATACAAGCTTCAGACATTCCTAAGAATGATTAGTTACAACCGTAACTCCTTTCAAAGAAATAGTTACAAGTCCTCTTCGGTCTCAGCGGCCTTTTCGGTTTGTTGCTCCTCTATAGCATTTTCTAGCCATTCTGGGATTCCTTCTTCTTGCACCGCATCTTTCTTGGTCCACTCTTGGAACATGTCATCAGAAGGCCATGAGTAGCCAACAATTTTCTCCTTCAACTTAAGTAACCTTTTCCAAGAGTTTCTTACTTTCCTCACCTCTGATTCCAAAAATCGTAGTGTGACTTTATCTTTTCTATCTCTTCAATTGTTTTAACAAACAGAGATGTGTCATCTTTGTTGATGATTTCATTCACCCTTAAAGACAAATTATCTCCCAGCTCATCAAGCCATACCTATTTTTCCTTCAACTGATTTTGGCTGACAAAACCCCCAGGAAACAATTCAAATTTATGCTCAATATATTCTTTCCTTTACAAGTTAGCTTTCCTCTCCACCTTGGTTCTTCCTTCTGCTAACTTGGTCAGACCTTTTGCTAACTCACATGTGGATTTAATAATAGCATTAGATCTTGCTTCATCATAGGATGCACACATAAGTTCTAAATCCACTTCTCTTGGTATCCACTTATTCAAAATAGGCTCTAAAATAGCCTTGTCCTCATTTATCTCACACAAGGTGTCCAAAATTCTTTTCATATTAGTGTGCACAGTGGGGGCCTCTACTGTATCAACAAAACTCAAAATGGTGGCCTTTAACTTCTCTTCATATTTACTTGCAAACAGGGCTAGAGCCTGTTTCAACTTTTCCAACTCATGTTGAATGGTCTCAGTTGGCTGAAAACCAGAAGGCATAGGAGAAGGGGGAAATTCTATAATAGGACTGGTAGGTGGAGGTCTTGCTGGAGAAGATGCAATCATCAAGGTAGAGGACCTTGGTGTTGTCCTGCCAATTGACTCTGAAGTCTAGCAATAGTAGTATCCTTGTTGGCTACCTCCCTTTTGGCTTCATTATAAGCCTTTAGAATTGTTTCCAACTTCACTTGGAGATTGACTCTCTCATTTGCTTCTTTCTTTGCCACTGCCACACTGAACTTTGTAGTTTCTAAAATTGTGCTGGCAGCTTCTACCACCCCTATATCCTGGACTCTTTTTACTATCATACCTCCTAGAAAACTAGATCCTGAGGTATCCTTCCTTCTTCTACTTTCATCCCTCTTTAGGGACCACATGACCAGAGAAACATTATCTTTGCTGAATGTCACTCCCTCCATAGGCTTGGTTTCTTTTCTAACTACTTCAAGTACCAATGTATCTACTATATCCCATTCAGGGAGGATTAAAACACTAGCCTTTGACACCATTTCTCTTCCAGCTTCAGGAGTGATGGCTTTGAATTCAGCCATCATTTCTTGTTTAACTTCTTCCTCCACTAAGGTTGTATCTTTGTGAGGCTGCTCACTCATTCTCTTTTCACATCTTGCCTTGAATTGTTCAATGTTTTATTTCCATACAAATTGCATGAAGGCCCCTGTTGTGACAAAATTGCCATCAGCTAGGAACTCTTCACTAGCTTGCTTGACAGCCAGGTCTAACTCTTTACCTTTGAAATCATCTTCAGTTAAGTTATCTCGACACTAGGTGGCTCTTCTGGCATTCCCTCTTTTGTCTCTTCATAGGTATAAGCAATCTCTCAGAGGCTTCCTAACTGCAACAATTATTCTGCTACTACCTGTTCATCTCCTATATGGATAGGGGATTGAGATGGAGAATACAAAAGTTCACCTGCTTGCACTTCTTTCCCCACCCTTTGCCTTTTAGGGGATTCTTGGATGTCAATGACATCTTTAATTGTTCTCTTCCCTCTTGAAGTGGAGGGCTCACCTCTTACTGGCCTCAATACACTATATTTTGACTTTTTATGCATCACATAATCACTGGGAGGGATGGCTTAGAAAAGGTAGGTTTAGTTAGAACTAACTTAGCCTTGTCAGGGTTATCTCTTATTATAGCCTCCCTCTTTTCTTTCAGAGTTTGCATTAAATCTTCAAAGTAAAGAATTAAGAATTTGATCTTTTCCTCAAAGGGATTAAATCTAGACAGAGGGTCATAACTGCTATCAAATTGATGAATGAAATCCAAACCCTTTTTGTATGCCACCCACTTTTTTTTCCTCATTTCTTGCTCATCCAAACTGAATTCATTTCTAATTAGGTCCTCAGGGAAATGAAATTAGTGTGGCCTACCTTTGTATATTGCTCTTCTCCCGAACATGCTGTTGACAAAATCCTCAGGGTTAGCAAACCTGGTTACTGTAGTAGACAACCTATACGGTTGAAAAAAGTCATCAAAGAATTTCCAACCACCTTTGGTGATCACGAATTGATGGGCCATGGTAGAAGTTGGGAAAATAGTCCCTTTACCCCTATTTGTCATCTCTGCCTCTTGCACACCTCCAATTTGCCTTAAGACCTCTGCAATTCCTATCTTCAATGGGACTTGATAAGGCAAAAAATATGGAGTGCCTCTGAAACCATAAACTTTGAAAACTGTAGAAACAGGGTACAGATACATATCACCCCAATTATGAACAATCTTAATACCTTCAGCAAACTCCTTAGGCTTGAGGAACTCCAAAAGAGCCTTTGGGATCCTAGGGTTCTGTGGGAATAAAAGAATCCTAAGCCTAGATGCAAAGCATCTATCGAACTTCAAGTAACTGGCATCCTCTCTGTCCCAAGACAAAATTATGGTCCATAGTTGCACAGGCATCTCCTCACCTTCCTTTTCTCTGACCAAGTCCATTTCCTTAGCAAAATAATCAACTCCTTTGAACAAAAATATGTGCATTAGAAGAGAATACCATCCAAAAGGTCTATCCACCTTACCATTTTTTATCACTACTAGCCCTGCATGAATTGCATCAGTGAGGTAAGGTGCATAATCAAATGTTACTGCTAGAGAGGGGTTCAGAATATGTGCCATCATTAGCATATAATGGGTTGGCATGGTCGTTTCAACATCTTCCCCAAGGATCTGACATAGTGACCAATACATGCCTTTTGCCCTTAAAGTGAACAAATTCAGGGAGAAGGGTTCCATGGTGCTAGGGCCCACTATAGTTAACCCTCCTATTTTAACAAAAAACTCCTTCAAAGGGCCACTCCTGAGGTGATCTTTCTGCACATCATAAACCTGGGCCAATGTTTCAAAATAAATACGCTCTAATAAATTTGATGCCTCACTGAGCTTGAAAACATTCCTGAATTCATCATCATTGATCTTTATCAGGGCTCCTCCATTGACATTCCTCACACATCTAGCAATAGGATCATAATTGTGTGCGATTTGGGTTAGTAAGTCTACATCCATAAAAACCCCAGGGACTACGAGCTTCCCCATGTCTAGTTCCCATATGCTATTCATTGGGGCACTGGCATGTCTCTGACCGAATCCCACTTTAAAAAGACCCAACCCTGAAATCCCTATTTGTGAATTCCTTAACCATCTACCTTTGTCATATAAACCGTCTCCAATCCTTAGACGGGGGGCTTTAGGAACCAATTCTTTGATTTTGGCTGCAACATTCGAGGACATGGTCAATTGTTCTAGGAAGTCATCACATATATTTCTATCTTGGTAATTTACCTTCCTTGTGAACTCCCTTCTTGGTGCCATCCTGTTAATGCAATTATATCAATTGAGATTCAAACAAAACTCTGATAAGGCAAGCACACAGTAAAGTACCAATTTTCAAACTGTAACCAGCAAGCAAGACACAAAAACCTGTTACTCTCCTGAAGAAATTCACTCTGCACCAGCTCCTCTGCAACAAACTCATTGAAATAGTGCTAATATTCAATTGATGTGGACCTTAATACGACAACTTGGCATTGAATTGATACATTAACCCCACATGCTTCAGCTATCAATTCGGAATTGAATTCATAAGTTGAATTCAAAAAACGGGGTCCAACAGATCACAAGTTTTTTGAGTATTTCCCTGTTTCATTGTTTCGCCATTTCGTGGAGTTTAAAACCACTGCACCTTTCCTTTGTGAAGCAACGATATTCGTTGGATCCTTGGAAACTTGCATTGTGTTTACTCCTTTTGGTCCTTCTGTATTAGTAACGGGCCCCACCTTCTTTTCGCTACTTTGCAAACACTAAACCTTTGCACTTCGATCGTGCGAAGCAATGCTGGCCATCCGATCAATTACCACTCACTCGATCTTTACTCCTTACAGTGACCACTAGTCTTTTCTACTAACCGTGCACCACCATCATTGCTAGCGGTCTTTGCCACTTCGCGAAAGCTAACCACCCTGCATCTTCGGGCTGTGAAACAACGCCCATTGTTGGATCCACCTTGAGATGTACACCACTTAACACACTCAAACCTTTAAAGTGGGCCCTCGGCTTGGAAACCACTTGCTTTGTTTCATCACTGACGAATAAATCTTACATGTCAGTTGGCTATTCGCACAAGAACTCCATCGAGCTCCATTCTAGGATTGCCACATGCTCTATTTCACCATTGGTTTCTGTTGTCTTCAAAATCTGATTCCCTTTAACATCCTTAAAATAATATGATTTAAAGCTTGGTGCAGAAGAGACATCAAAGATAAGGAAATTCTCAAGACAACATATGACAAGGTTTAATTAGACCTTCTAAACTTCGGGCTTACTCAGAGCCCAGGTGGGTATACCTTTGTGAATTAAATTCACACTTTCAAACATAAACCCACAGCAAACCAGTCCAGAAAACCAGTGGGTCTATTCACCTTGAAATCAACTGAAAATAAAGAATAGGAATTGTACTTAAGTTTAGCATTTCGATCAACAAAGCATGCAATGAACAACTTCAATTAATACCTGTGCCTTATCCAAGGTCACAAAGTCATCTAAACTCAAATAAAACTCCTCAAACAAGACATCTTTATGCTTCTCGTCGGCTTGGTTTCTATTAATCCTTGTATATGCCTAACACTTGCAAGAATTCAAGCATTCTAAACTAAACTATGGCCATCAAACATTCAAAATTCCTTCCAAAGAGTTTATTGGTATGAGTGATCCCCGCATCTTTAATTTCCCTCCTAAAGAGAAAAGCTAACGAACACTTATACTAAAATTGCGTTGCATTTTCATTCAAACAGAACAACCCTGAATTATTCAGAATGAAAATAGTAAACAAATTTGTGAAAAAACTCGAAGACAACACAAAGCTTTACTCAAAACCGATGGTCTGTATATTGATATTCAGTTCAAGAAATATTACAAGAAATTTGGATTCTCCATTAGACTTAGAAAAGCTCAGATAAATTTCTGTAGCGTTTTCTTACAATTTTTTGCGATCCCCTTTCCTCTAGTTCTGGTATCCATTTATAACATCATGGATGCACAAAGCTTCGAACTTCTTGAGGAGAGTTTGTTACAATCATTTCTTTCAAAATAAAGAGGTTACAAGCTTTTCGCAAAAGCAGTTACAAGCTCTTTTCAGCCTCTGCAGTTACTTCAACATGTTGTTCGGTTGCAACCTCTTCTGTCTTTTTAGGGGCACTCTCCAACTGTTCCAGATCATGGGTGGCATATTTAGTTGCCCACTCACTATATACCTCTTCTGTCGGCCATGAGAAATTAATCACATTATCTTTAGTTTTAGTCAACCTTTTCCAAGAATTTCTCATTTTGTTGACTTCTGAATTGAGAAAACCATAATGTGATTTAATTTTCTCTATTTCTTGTATTGTCACAACGAAAAAAGAAGCATCATCAAGATCAATAATTCCTCTAACTCTTGCTGATAACTTAGCTTCTATCTCCTTAAGCCATATTTGTTTGTCTTTTAACTGATCCGGGCTAGCAAAAACTCCTGGGAGCAACTCAAAAAATTGGTCAGTGTATTCCTTCTTGCACAAATTGACCTTTCTATCCACATTATCCACCTTTGCAGCTAATTGAATTAATATTTTAGCGACATCAAAAGTGGATTTAATGATGGGATTGGCCCTTGCTTCATCACAGGATACACACATAAACTCTAAATCTAGCTCCCTAGGCCTCCATCTGTCAAAAATAGGTGTCAAAATGGCCTTGTCTCTCATGAGCTCATTTCATATTTCCATAATTTTACCTACATTGTTGTAGAGCAATGAGACATTTATTGTATCTGCAAAACTGGAAATTGTAGCTCTTACCCTCTCCTCATACTTCTTTTCATATAAGGCCTGAACTTGTTTCAAATTTTCTAATTCTTGAGGGATAATTTCAATCATGTGAGAGTTGGAGGGTGCTGGAGATAGTGGAAACTCAATGATAGGGCTTGAAGGTGGAGGTCTTGCAGGAGAAGAGGAGATCATCAGTGTTGAAGACTCACCTTGATGGTGTTGTCCAGTCAACTGGCTCTGCAATTTGGCAATGATGCTATCCTTACCTCTTATCTCCTCCTTGGCACTGTTGTAGGCCTTTAAAACTATTTCCAACTTGATTTGGAGGGCCTCTTTCTCTTTGGCTTCTTTCTCTACTACCGCAACACTGAATTTTGCATTCTCCAACACAGTGCTGGCAGCCTCTACTACCCCTGTACTCTGCACTCTCTTCACCATCATTCCACCAAGGTAACTTGACCCTGGGGTGTCCTTGCTTTTCTTGCTCTCATTTCTCTTGAGAGACCACATAACAAGTGTAGCATTATCTTTATTGAAAGTGACCCCCTCCATAGGCTTAGTCTCTTTCCTTACTACATCTAATACCAGGGCATTTGGAATATCCCATTCAGGTAAGATAAGCACTCCAGCTTGTGCTACCATATCTCTTCCCTGCTCAGGGGTGATGGTTTTGAATTCTTCCATCATCTCCTACTTTATTTCCTCTTCCACCAAGGCTAGATCTTTATTGGTCTGTTCTGCCTTTCTTGTTTCACATCTAGCATTATATTTATCTATGTGCTACTTCCATATAAATTGCATGAATGCTTCTGATGTGACAAAATTATTATTAGCTAGAAAGGCACTACTTGCCTGCTTTATTTCGGGATCCCACTCCTGGCCTTTAAGTTCAGTGGAGGTAATATCCATTCCAATAGCAATGGGTTCTTCCAGCATCCCTTCCTCTACTTCATCATAGGTGTATGCAATTTCCCCTAGACTACCCAATTGTATGAGTTGCTTAGTTGCTGCTTGCTCATTTCCTATATGGATAGGGGATTGGGATGGGGAATACAAAGGTGTATCTGATTGTATTTCTTTCCCCACCCTTTTCTTCTTTGGGCTCTCTTGGATGTCGATGACATCTTGTATCTTCCTCTTTCCTTTGGAGGTAGAGGGCTCCCCTGTTGTAGGCACCAACACACTATAACCTGATTTCTTATGCAGTGTGTAATCACCAGGAGGGATTGGCTTGCTAGAAGCTGACCTACTAAGGATCATTCTGGCTTTCTCAGGGTTGCTCTTGATTACAGCTTCCCTCTTCTCCTTCAATGTCTGCATCACATCTTCAAAGCAAATAATTAAAAACTTTATTTTCTCCTCTAGTGGGAAAAAGCTAGACAATGGGTCATAGCTAGCATCAAACTGATGCACAAAATCTAGGGCTTTCTTATAAGCCACCCACTTTTCCTTTCTTAGTTCCTGCTCATCTAGATCAAATTCATTTCTGATGAGGTCTTCAGGAAACTAGAATTGATGAGGCCTACCTCTGCATGCTACCTTCTTCCTAAACATACTGTTGAAGAAGTCCTCTGGATCGGCACACTTGGACACTGCAGTGGATAAATGATAAGGTTTGAGGAAATCCTCAAAGCAATGCCAGCCTCCCTTTGTTATTACAAATTGGTGAGCTATGGTAGCTGCAGGGAAAATAGTCCCTTTACCCCTGCCTGTCAACTCTGCCTCTTGCAAGCCACCAATTTGTCTGAGGATCTCTACGATTCCCACTTTGAGAGGGACCTAGTAAGGTAACAAAAATGGAGTGCCTTTGAAACCAAAAACTTTGAAAACTGTGGAAACTGGATATAAATAAATGTCACCCCAGTTATGAACAATGTTTATGTTCTCTGTGAATTCTTTTGGTCTTATGAATTCCAAAAGAACCTTGGGAATTCTTGGGTTCTCTGAGCAGAGGAGAGTCCTTATTTTAGATGCAAAATATTTATCAAATTTCAGAAAACTGGCATCCTCTCTATCCCATGACAACACAGTACTCCACAATTGTACTGACATTTTTTCTCCTTCCTTCTCCTTAACCAGGTCCAGTCCACTGGCAAAGTAATCACCACCTTTGAAGAGAAAAAGATGCATTAGGAGTGAGTACCATCCAAAAGGCCTGTCCACCTTTCCATTCTTGATTCCTATCAACCCTCCATGAATAGCATCAACAATATAAGCGGCATAATCAAATGTGATTGCAAGAGAAGGATTCAAAATTTGGGCAATCATTAACAAGTAATGATTCGACATATTTGCTTCTGCATCTTCTCCCAAAACTTGGCAAAGTGCCCAATACATCCCTTTAGCCCTTAGGGTGAACATGCTTAATGAAAAGGGCTCTTGTGTGTTGGGTCCTACAACTGTTAACCCCCCTATTTTTACAAAATATTCCTTAAGAGGCCCATTCCTGAGATGACTCCTCTGTGCACTGTAAATTTGGGCTAATGCTGTGAAGTTTATTGGTTCTAGAAAGTTTGTAAACTCATTAAGCCCAAATGCTATCCTAAACTCTTCAGCATTAATTTCCACAAGGGTTTTCCCATTTACATCCCGAATGCTTCTTGTGACTGGATCATAGTTGAATGCAATCTGGGTTAGCAAATCTGTGTCCATGAATACTCCAGGGACTACTAGTTTCCCAACATCCAGTTCCCAAATACTATTTTTCGGGGCAGGAGAATTTCTCATCCCGAATCCCACTTTAAACAACCCCAACCCAGACAGTCCAACCTACGGGTCTCTCAACCAATTGCCCTTGTCATACAATCCTTCTCCTATTTTTAGACGGGGAGCCTTAGGCACTAGCTCTTTTGCCTTTGATGCCTGGTTAGTTGACAACGTCAACTGTTCTAAAAAATCATCATAGACACTCCTCTCTGAATAATTAACCTTACTAGAAAATTCTCTTTTAGGAGCCATTTTGAAAATGCAAGAAATAAATGCCACTCCTAAACAACTCTGCGAAGAATCAATTATCTTATTTAGAACACTACACAAGAATTGCTGCACAAAAATATGAGAGAACCTATTTTTTGCTTGAAGGAATTTACTCTGCAACTAAACCGACTTGCTCTGTATCTGAAGAAAATAACTCTGCGTTTACTCTTTTGCAAAATCCGTTGAAAGATATCTTCACCCGGTTGATAGGAAATCAAATATTTGTACTCAAGGCCTTAACTATAACATTGATTCCGCATGCTCTGACCGTCCCTTCAAAATTGAATTCATACGAGAATTCATATTTTTCGCTTCAACGGGTCACAACATTCCTGCAAGTGTTTCATTTTGCTCTTTCACAACTTCGCGAAGCATAACTATCAGGCAGCTTGGTCCTGCAAAATAACGCCAACCGTTCGATCAAAAGAAACTTGATCGAGCGTTAGATTAACTGACGAATTTGGCTTTTCTCTGGGTCTCGCTTTTTATTGGCTACATGATACCACGTGGCGTCCAGCCATTGGCCTTAAAATTCCCTTCGCATTCCACTTGATACTAGCCACATGTCTTTCTTTCCTACCGCTGGTTCCACCTTGGCGGGCCCACACTTTCTTTCTTAGACCACATGTCATCATGACACGTGGATGGCTCACGTTCACTCTCGCTATTTCGTGGGGTATAAAGGACGAGCATCTTACCCTTACGAGATATCGTGGGCCATCAGATCATCTTTGAAGTTGATCGGCGTTTAATCCTTTGAAAAGGCTCTCAGGAGGGGTGGGCCCGCTGACTCATCATGAACACCTGGCACCCAGTCACTTTCGGAGCTGACTTGTCACTCTTTTATTTGCCAAAAGGAAACCACATGGCCCCACTCTCTTCGCAGTAGCTACATCCTCTAGGTCATCATCATGGCACATGGACGGCTCACGTTCACTCTCGCTATTTCGTGGGGTATAAAGGACGAGCATCTTACCTTTGCGAAATAGCGCGGGCCGTCGAATCATCTCTAAAGTTGATCGACGTTTAATCCTTTGAAAACGCTCTCAGGAGGGGTGGGCCCATTGACTCGTCGTGAACACCTGGCACCCAGTCACTTTCGGAGCTGACTTGTCACTCTGTTATTTACCAAAAGGAAACCACAGGGCCCCACTCTCTTCGCAACAGCTACATCCTCCAGGTCATCATCATGGCACATGGATGGCTTGCGTTCACTCTTGCTATTTCATGGGGTATAAAGGATGAGAATCTTACCCTTGCGAAATAGCGCAGGCCATCGGATCATCTCTGAAGTTGATCGGCATTTAATCCTTTGAAAAGGCTCTCAGGAGGGGTGGGCCCGCTGACTCGTCATGAACACCTGGCACCCAGTCACTTTCGGAGCTGACTTGTCACTCTGTGATACGCCAAAAGGAAACCACGGGGTCCCACTCTCTTCGCAACAACTACATCCTCCAGGTCATCATCATGGCACATGGACGGCTCGCGTTCACTCTCGCTATTTCGCGGGGTATAAAGGATGAGCATCTTACCCTTGCGAAATAGCGCGGGCCGTCGGATCATCTCTGAAGTTGATCGGCGTTTAATCCTTTGAAAAGGCTCTCAGGAGGGGTGGGCCCACTGACTCATCATGAACACCTGACACCCAGTCACTTTCGGAGCTGACTTGTCACTCTGTGATACGCCAAAAGGAAACCACGGGGCTTTAGTAAATTGTTAACAGCTGTACCTGCCAGGTCACCTCCACCTGCGACCTGACTCACCTCTGGGGCCCACCTTTCAGCCTTTAATCCTGACCCGCTGACTGTTGTGACTTGTGCCATGTGCCACCATTTTACTCGCTGTCAACAACCAACTGGACCGTCTATGTGGCATGCCATGTGGTTTTCGCAACTTCGCTGGTTTTAAACTACGCACAACTTTGCCTAGCGAAATAGCGCGAGCCGTGGATCCATCCGCGAGATGCGCACTAGTTATTGGGCCCGACAAATTTAGAAGAAAAACATTCAAGGCATAAATTTTTTGATTAATTAACATAACTGCCTAGGCAAACAACAAGGGGGGGACACTTCCTACGACCCCACGACCCATTACTTAAGTGAATAAAGTAACAAAGGATTAGAAACCAGAGGGTCTAAAATGAACACAAGAGGATCTAAAAACACAAACCCTTAAACCCTTGAGGTCTAGAACAAAGTTGAAGCATTCGAAACAACACCTTATTCAAAATTTCAACAAAACATAGCCAATCATGGGAAAAGAAAAGCCCATTTTTAATCAGTGATAACAGTTTCAACACCATCACCGGTTAAATCAAAGCGGGCCCTCAACAATCCTTTGGAGCCACATGCATCTGACAAGCCATCATTTCCTTCAACCAAGCGACCCACCTGTCCTGCCATGTCATCCACCGTGTGGGTGCCATGTCATTTTGCTACTTCATGAACGGTAAATTTTGTTTGATTCGATGCTGCAAATCCATGTGGACCGTCCGATCAACTCCAAGTTGATCAGTCTTTAGAATCATGACTTGCCTATTTTTTAGACCCACCAACCCTTTCACTACTTTGCAAACTCTAAACCTCAGGAAACTCTTCTTCGGAAAGCAATGACAATCGTTAGATCTTTGGAAACTGCTCATCTGTTAACTTTTTCGTGACCACCTTGCCCGGGCCCTCCACCTTTTCGCTACTTCGTGAAAGGTAAAACATAGACATCTTTCGGCTGTGAATATATGCACACTGTTGGATCAACTCCACACTAATCATCTTTTAACAAAAGGAACCACTTACCTCCGGGACCTGCCACGTCTTTCGCTATTTCACAGAAGATAAATCACATGCATCTTGGGCTAGTAAAGCAACGCGAGCTGTTGGATCCAATACAAGATGCATTCCTTTTACCTGATGAACAATCCTTTGGCCGGGCCTGCTTACCGTTTTCACCACTTCGTGAACGTTAAACTACAGGCATCTTTGACCAGTGAAACAACGCACACTGCAGGATCAACTTTGACTTGCACGATTGTTAAGAAGCCCGACAAAGATTAAAACAAGACATAGGTAAAGGCATAAAAAATGAAAATATTTAAAAGACCACCTAGGGAAAACCTAAAGGGGGGGACACTTTCATGACGGAGCGACCCTTCCACTTAAGTGGAAAAAGTAATGTAAGAATAGAATGCAAGGGTTTTCAAAACATAAGAAGGTTTAAATTTTTTCAAAAACCTTAAACCCTCTTTGACCCAAAAAACACAGAGGCAACAAGGTTATGCCAAACACATCTTTGCAGATTTTAGTCGATTATGGGACAAGAATACCCAATTTTTAAAACAATGATAACAAGATGTTTACCAGTCACAAAGCGGTATGAAGAACTTAAGCGGTTTGAGGATCCCAAAGCGGTATGAAGGAACAAAGCGGTTGTTAACATTTTCCCAGTCTTCATTTTGACAAACCAGTAATTAGTAAAATGTATGAACCGGTAATCAGTAATAAACCGGTATTACTCTGTGATGAGTTACCAACTGGTATTTCTATGATGAGTTATCATCCATCGACACTTTGGTGGTGATTTTGTGTTGTGTTACCAAATGTGTCTAGATGCACCGAACCTAGGAACTTGCAATGTAATCCTATTGGACCAACATGAAATTAGATTCCTTTATAAGGACATCATGTCTAGGGTTTTAGGAGTTGATAGGGTTTTAGAAGTGCATTAGGTTTTGGTATGTGCGATCACAGAAGAGGAGGTTAGGTTTGTGTGAAGAAACAAAGTGTGGAGATATTGAAGACTGAAGTAATGCTAAATGTGCATTAACAATGAGCTATCAAGGATCTAACCAAGCATACTGTGCTAGTATCTAGATCACTCACTTGTTGATTACTCACATCTTTGACAAGTCTGAAACCCTTAACCGGGTAGGCCTGGAAAAGCCTTTGTAAATCCTCTAACAAGGTTGTTCATAACTGTGGATCTAAAATCCTCTCACAAGGTAGTCTTTAACAGGACTTATCTCCTAACAGAGATCTAGATTCCTAATAGGATCTGTTCTGGTGAAGAACATTGTATGACCTTAATCGGTTTGACCTTAACCGACCTGGTTACTATTATGCAGATAGTTACTTGTGAGTTTCAGCTCACTGTGGTTTTTCCCATTTGGGTTTCCACGTCAAAACCTCTTGTGTTATGGTGATTGTGCTCTTGTGGGTGAATGCTTTATTTGCTATTTGGTTTGTATTTATCTTAACCGGTTTGTTAGTAAATCTGTTGTACCGGTTAACTACTAAATTGTTTAAGGGTTTTGAGTTCAGTAATTTTTGGTATACTAATTCACCCCCCCTCTTAGTATTCATCAATTGGTATCAGTGCCAACCTTTCTATAAGTTTAACCACTTGGAAGGAGATATGGGGGAATACACTATGAGGGAGCTTACTCATCGTCTCACTCAGACTGAGATAGCCTTTGATGAACTTAAAGTCAAATATAAAGCCTCTCTAGCAAAGAGAAGAGAGCATGTTGAGAAACTGATGGAGCTTACTGAAAATAGTTGTTCTGATGAAGCAGACATGGAAGCCCTAGTTGAAGAAGTTGAAAAACTGAATGAATCTAATGCTAACCTGAGAAGGGAATTGGAAGGAATGACTATCAGAATGTGCCAAGAGCTTGAGAACCAGAGGAAAGCTGAAGACCTGGTAAAAGACAAAGATCATGAGATCTCCAAGCTAAAGCAAGAAATCAGTGCCCTTACCACTCATCTGCAAGAGAGTAAAGTGGAAATAGAAGAAATGCAAGGTGAACTAAACATGGCTATTTATGAGAATGCAACCATGAAGGAATCCAATGCTACTATTTCCAAGGAACTCACTGAGTCGAAGGAAATACTTGCCAAATTCAATAAGAGTACTGTTAAGCTAGAACAAAAGCTTGAATCAACAAAACTAGTAAAGAATACCACTGGACTTGGTTTTTTTGGTTATGAGGAAGGTGAGACCTCTAGAACAAAAGATGGAGCATCAAAGAAGCAACTGACACCAAGGGATAAAGGTAAGAAAAACTTTAAACCTATTTGCTTTAATTGTCTCAAGGAAGGACATACTGCTAATGTGTGTAGAAATAATGCTTACAATAATTTTCCTTATTTTCTAAATAATAAGCCTAGATCCAATAGATTCAATGGTAACTATTTTGCATGCAACAAGTTTGGGCATAGAGCATTTGAATGCAGGTCTGTTATGCAGAACACCGGGAGATATCCTCAAAGGAATCAAGGATTTTTCCTGAATCCTCTGTGAATCAGAATACAAATTAGTATAATGCCTATGACCATCAGTCAGGTGGTCGTGGCTATCAAGCGGCAACCGGTTGGAGAGAAACCTGTTTGATTTGCCATGGTAGTGGTCACACTGCTGCAACATGCAAGAGGAAGAATGGTAGAATGAACAATGGACCATGGAGAACACCTGGAATGGTATGCTATCATTGCAACAAATTGGGACACCCTGCCAGAACCTGCAGAATGTGAAAGAACCTATTAGATGACATACCGGTCACTCCGGAAGGGAAGATTGATGTTGAAACCGTTCAAGCAGGAATGAATAAAACATGGAAAAAGAAACCTGAAGAAGTGTCACAAGATGAACCGGTTTCTGCACCTAGTGTGGAAGTCTCTGAACTGGCAAACTAAGCTTCAGAAAAGCTTAGGGGGAACAAATCGGTGAAATGTTTCGAACCCCCAGTTTACACTGGTAAAAGACCTTAACTGGTATATGTTACATAACAATCGGCTGAAGATTGTGAAGTGGTAAAAGGCAAATTAGGGTTTGTGCCCTAGTGATGGAGCATTTATTATGGTAGGTGAAGAATTCATTTAAAAGGGATTTTCAAGTCATTTTCACTTATCAATTTTCGAGTGAAGAATTTTTCAAGAGTAGAGCGACAAAAGGCGATTCGACTTGTGATTCAGAGAGATTTCAAAACTTTGCAGCTAAATCCGGAGATAGTGTCAATCAATCAAGTGAAGAAAACAAAGCGGTAATCCAAAAACCAAAGTGATGTGAAGAGAAGCTAAATTTGCAAACCCTAAATCTTGAAATTCTGAAGGTATTTCTCGAAATTCTTGTTTATCAGTTAATCATGTCTTCTGCATCGAACTCCAGTTCTAGTACACCTGTCGATTCAACGGATTTTATCCAACAGAAGATGAAATACAATGCCCTATCCCAGATACTCACTGGAGTCATAGTGGAAGATGATATTTCAGGGTACATTGATTGTAAACTGGAAGACCTAGGATCCTTAGCAATTCATTCCCAGCTAGGTCTATTCTGTGGGGATGACAAGAAGATCAAACTAGAATACAACATCTTGGAGAGGAAGAAACTTCACAATGTAGTTTATTTCCTTGAAGAATTCACTGAAGAGCACATCTGCATCATTCTGAGTAGAGTGCATGGCGACAAGATGTATCTCAAAAGGACGCATGAAATTACTCCTGAAGCAGTTCATGTCGTCACCAGTTTCTGCAACAGAGGTGAGGTACCAGCCCTAAGGAAGATCATCAAGAATAAAATGACTAAGCTCACCGGTTCTCTAAGCGATCAATGGGGAATGACCGTCAACACCATCAAAGATGACTTGGTCAAGTATGCTTGCATGGTGATTGGATACCGAATATTTTATGCTAGTAGGATAAACTCTATCTCTGCTGCTGCGGTGAATGCCGCCTACAGGATGATCAAGGAAGATGCTTCATTTGATCTATGGACCTATATATAGAAGAAACTTCTACAAAACTTGAAGTCCATCAAACAGGACAGTGCCCTAAGGTTTAAATTTGGACAACTTTTGGTCAGCCTATTTTTCTACTTCCAAGGCTATTTCTTGGGAGTCGGTGATAGTCAATAGTCTGCTGACCAACTGGTCACCAAAAAAATCAGGGAAAGTCTCCAAACAGTGGGAACCGGATATCCTGAGGTCTTGAATAAATATTTTGATGAATTCAGATGGAAGATGAGCCAAAGGATGAGGATATCTAGAGACATTGTTAAGAAATATGAAGAGGACATCTGCTTTACCATTAAAGTAGATGAGTGCATAATGGAGGCAATAGAGCTGAGATAGGAAGAAGTAGAACCTATGGGATATTAGGTCATGTATGACATGTTAGATGGGTATGCCTCTACCCTGCTTGCCTCGCCGCTTGATGCTAAGGCAAAGCACACTGGTACCTACTTAGAGAGGATAACACCTCTGATTGAGAAACCTAAAGAGAAAAAGGGCAAGGCACCACCGACGGTATCGACACCGGTTACCTCAGCTAGCCCTAAAGTGACCAAGCGGTCACTAGCCAAAAAGAAACCCAAATTTACTCCCACTAAAGTTTTTGAAAGGAAGCGGAAGACCAAGAGCAACTCACCAGAATCTGAGGATACAAAACCAGAAGTACAACCTAAAAAGACTAGGCAGACAAGCAAGAAAGAAAAAACTACCGGTAATACACCTACCTCATCAACACTGGTAAATATTGATGTCTTATTATAAGCCGATGACACATTGTCAGAGGACTATTAAGAACATTAAAAGAAAATTGCTTAGTGATTTGAAAGAATACTTTGATTATTTTAGCAATAGTGAGAGAGAAGAAGTAGAGTGGGAAATCATCAATTATTTATGTGTTTATGACTGGTCGCCATTAGATATTAGATCTGAAACACCTGATTCTTTATACAATTCTTTAGATAATAAATGGCGCATTGCCATCGAGAAAGAATAGGAGATCAAAGAGAAGATTTTTGCAGAATACTTCCTTGATGCTTCTAACTCTGAACTATTTGAAATCGTGAACCGGTACAAAGGCCTCTTCTTCATGAGAAGAAGAAAACTCTTGTTACTGGAAGGAAAAGTCTCTGAAGTGGTGAAAGATACACACTCCCATGCCAAAGCCACTCTGAGAATGCACCAAGTAGCTGAAGCCAATAGAAAGGCTGAACAAGAACCAAAAACCAGAAACCCGGTTGAGGCATTTGATGATGAGGAAGAACAAGCTACAAAACAGGTGGACACTATTGATGTGGACACACTGAATGGTGATGATATCACTCCGGACATAGACAAGGAGAAACAAGAGAAGGAGAAAGCTGACAAAGAGAAAGAGGAAGAGAAGAGGAAATAAGAGGAAGAGAAGAGGAAATAGGCAAAAGAGAAGAGAAAAGAAGAGGAAACGAGGAAAGAAGAAGAAAAGAAGAAAGAGGAAGAGAAGAAGAAAGAGGAAGAGAAAAGGAAAGAAGAAGAGAAAAGGAAGGAAGAGGAAAAGAAAAAGAGGAAGAGAAAAAGAAAGAGGAAGAGAAAAAGAAAGAAGAAGAGAAAAAAGAAAGAAGAGGAGAAGCGGAAAGAAGAGGAGAAGAGGAAACAAAATGAGGAGAAGCAGAAGGAAGAAGAAAGGAAGAAGGAAGAAGAGAAGAAAAATAAAGAAGAAGAGGAGCAAAAGAAGGTAGAAGAGAAAAAGCAAAGAGCCGAAGAGAATAAGGAAGCAACAAAGAGCACACAAGTGGAGACTCCAAAGGCAACTAGTGGTCAAGCCAAACCGGCTGACATCACCAGTCCTATTGACCTCCAATCTGCAAATGAATCGGAGCTGCTCCAAAGCATTAAGCTTGCACAAGAGTGACTGGAAGCATTAAGGAGGAAAAAGGAGCAAGATGTTATTCAAACTGCGGTTGACACTCTTACCAGTTTGATTCCCGGTACTAATCTCCCCAGTACTGATTCCTCTCTGGCCCAACTAAAGCTTCTCTGTACAGTTGTAGAGGACCAGGTACAATGCCTGGAAGAAGTTGCTGAAGCTAATGCACTGAAGAAGCATCAAAAGGCACTAAACATTGCCTTAGTGAAGAAACTAAAAGAGCTCCGGTCTGAACTTCTGAAACAACAAAAGAACATAAGAGATGCTATGGATGAGGGCAAACTACTATTAAGAAAAATCAACCAACTCCATCTATTTTGTGATGATGTTCTTGCACAAAAGGGTAAACTGCACTCTGATTTGCAGGCATACATAAGCACCTTTAAGATGCCCTATTATTCTTTTAATACATATGGGAAAACTATGCACCAGTATCAGATTCAGTCTGCCAGAATAGAAGTGGAGATTAGCAACCGGGCAAGAGATTTGTAGAAGCTTCAACTGGTTTTATTAGCTAAACTGCAAATCCTTCAAAAGTGCTTTCTTAATCTGGAAGCATTAACAACCACTCAAGGGATGAGAACAATTGATGCCATGGAAGAACATGTATCACAAATGCAGACAAAAAGTGAGGTGGCTACCTCATTACTAGAGTCATGGTCATTATCCATGAAGACTTTTATGCACGATTTTAAATCAATTTTTGATAAGTTTCACTCATTATTGTCATAAACACTTATTTATTTTAATGATAATGAGAAACAGGGGTTATTCTGTAGTACTTTGTCATTGTTGGCAAAGGGGGAGTAGTATCTAAATTTTTTGTGAATGTTATGTATACTTTCATGTTATTTCTTTAAGGGAGTAGTACACATTGTATTTTTTGCAAAAAGGGATAGTGTATACGCTTAGGGGGAGTAATTTTGATTATGGCATATTTTTGTTGTAAAACACTTAGATGTCAAAAATTTCCTAAGTGTTGCCATCAATGTCAAAGGGGGAGATTGTTGGCATTTTGATGATGTTGTGATTGTCATTGATGGACACACACTTGTTTTATGATCACTTCCCTATGTATGAGTTATGCTCAATCGGTAATTGTTCCAACCGGTATTATGAATTATAGTCTTTAGACTATAGGTGCTTTGCAGAAGATGTTTACCAGTCACAAAGTGGTATGAAGAACTCAAGTGGTTCGAGGATCCCAAAGTGGTACGAAGGAACAAAGCGGTTGTTAACGTTTTCCCAGCCTTCATTTTGACAAACCAGTAATTAGTAAAATGTATGAACTAGTAATTGGTAATAAACCGGTATTACTTTGTGATGAGTTATCATCCACCGACACTTTGGCGGTGATTTTGTGCCGTGTTACCAAATGTGTCTAGATGCACTGAACCTAGGAACTTGCAATGTAATCCTATTGGACCGACATGAAATTAGATTCCTTTATAAGGACATCATGTCTAGGGTTTTAGGAGTTGATAGGGTTTTAGAAGTGCATGAGGTTTTTGTATGTGCGATCACAGGAGAGAAGATTAGGTTTGTGTGAAGAAACAAAGTGTGGAGATACTGAAGACTGAAGTAATGCTAAATGTGCATTAACAATGAGCTATCAAGGATCTAACCAAGCATACTATGCTAGTATCTAGATCACTCACTTGTTGATTACTCACATCTTCGACAAGTCTGAAACCCTTAACTGGGTAGGCCTAGCAAAGCCTTTGTAAATCCTCTAACAAGGTGGTTCACAACTGTGGATCTGAAATGCTCTCACAAGGTAGTCTTTAACAGGATTTATCTCCAAACATAGATCTAGATTCCTAATAGGATTTGTTCTCGTGAAGAACATTGTATGACCTTAACCGGTCTGGTTACTATTCTGTAGATAGTTACTTGTGAGTTTCAGATCACTGTGGTTTTTCCCATTTGGGTTTCCACATCAAAACCTCTTGTGTTATGGTGATTGTGCTCTTGTGGGTGAATGCTTTATTTGCTTTTTGGTTTGCATTTATCTTAATCAGTTTGTTAGTAAATCTGTTGTACCGGTTAACTGCTAAATTGTTTAAGGGTTTGAGTTCAGTAATTTTTGGTATACTAATTCACCCCCCCTCTTAGTATTCATCAGTTTGGGTATGTATGTTGCATTGGATTGTAGAACCCCTCCCTCGATCATAGATTTTAGGTACTTATTTTGACTATGGTTGACTTTTTTCATGGATATTTGTGGATACATTATGTGGTGATGTTTTATTCAGATATTATGCTATGTTGGATTACACTTTGATTTGAGATTCAGTGAATGTTGATTATGCATTATTTCCTTATTGATGATTAGATGCTATTGGATTACTAACCATGGACTAACACATTTACTTATGGATGAGATGCATTATGTATATGTCATCATGTATGTGTGAAAGTATATGGGATGCGAGGAGATAATTTTCCTTCACTCTCTTTGGCAAGACATGGAATGTCACGATTCTCTTTTGTCAGTGTGTCTACCGTTTTTGTATATATATATGCATGATTTGGTGATTCAGGAATTACAGGTACATGGTATTGACTTCACCTGGTTCCATAGGTCTGAGTGTATCTAAATAACCCAATGAAAGTGGAGGAGATAGTCTTGAGGCCCTGAATTTTGTCCCTAGCCTTGCTCGATAGTGAACAATGTTAGTCATTTGTCAACCTTCCCTATGTTGGTATGCAAGTCATGTCTGTGCTTTGTTTTGTTGAATTGTGTGTTATGCGTTTGTGAATTTAAATTATTCTTTTCTTATGATTTCTTAATGAGAAATTAATTATTAATACCTCATGGTTATTAATAATGAATGGATATTGCGTTTATAAAATTAATTTAGAAACAAATGATTAAGAGTATTTTTATGGTTTAATAGATTAATCAATTATTTTATTTGGTTAGTTAAAATTGAATTGTTGATTTATTAATGAAATTTATATTATGTTTGTTTTCATTTGATTAAAGAAAAAAGAGATCAAGTTAATTTTTACTCATATGTAATTTTAATGTTTAGATTGTTTTTTTTGGTGTGTGGGGGAAAAATGAATTCAAATTAGAAAATTTAAATGCAAATGTATTGTTTTGAAAAACAATTGATTTTTCAAATTTTCATTAAAAAAAAATTATCAAAAAGATATTTGTGAGGAAAAAAATTCTTTAAAAGGAGAATTTGTGTGGTTGGAGAATTTGGTTTCAATGTTGAAGGCTTTCACTCATCTCCAAATTTCTCTTCCTCGAAATCTTACCAGGTTGGTTGTTTTAATCTTTCTTTAAAAAAAAAAAATCTTAGTTGTAAATCAAACCTCTGCAATTGTTTGTGTTGTATTTGAAAAACAAATTGAATTAGTAATTTTGTTTTCCCTGTATAGTTGAAAAAATTATTTTTTCCATTGTTTGTATGGGGGGGTTATGCTACCCAAATTTTAATAATTTTAGCAACCTGGGAGGTTGCTGTTGAAATTTTTGTCTAAAACTTGCTAGGTTTTCATTTTAGAAGTTACTGGTAAAAAAAAAAATTAGCTCTGGTCTTTTTTTTCTTTGTTGTTGGGTTTTAAAAAAAAAATTAAATGAGGGGGGGGCGTGTTTGCCCCAAGTCATGGCTCTCCCACAAGCCACGGGGGGCCATGGCTGTGGGAAAACACCCACAGTCATGGGGAGCCATGACTATGGGCAGCACGATGTGGCCCCACAAGCCACCGCCTTCCCTCTATGGGGTGTTGCATGGCAACAAACATAAAAGCTTTTTTTTTTAATTAATTAATTAATTTTAATAGATTAATAATTGCAAAGGAGCAACACCCTTGTATTAATCAAAATTTGAAAAAAACATAATTGGTTCAGAAAGAGCTATAGGGGGAAAGAGCCAGTAAGAAAACCCCCTACCATTGCTCCAACAGTAAACAAACAGAAAAGCTAGCCACGTTGGCCAAGATGCTAAAAAGCTAGGAGAAAACAACCAAAGGAGAAAAATTTCGGTTGAACCAAGGCCTACAATCAACTAAACAACACACAAAAATAAAACATGGAAATCCTAAGAGGAGTGTAGCATAGGGCCGAGGGGGTCGAAACATTCAGGATTCTTCTGCACTTGAATTTGGGTCCTCGGTACCAGGAGCAAGAGCAACGACTGCATCCAAAATTACTGGGCAATCATTCCCTCAAGCAACATGAGCCAATGATTCCGCTTTTTCCCAGGGGTGGTGGTCATCATCTGGAATCCACTCTTCTCCACGACCAAGCCCCCAAGAGTTACCTTCAACTATGTCACCATTGGCCATAATACCAATGTCTTCTCTACCCGGAAGCCCTTCCTCCTGGATATAGGTGCTTCTCCAAGAAGCCGTGAATCTAGGTAGTATATCGACAATCTTGCAAAGGAACCCAATATTTCTGGTAATAATAGGCCAAGAGGCTTTCAAGGCATTGAAGTCAAGAGAGGTTACAATCACCTTTTTCTGTACCTCTGCACCATTTCCCAAACTCATAATAATTTTGGCGAAAGGGAAATTTGAGATTGCCATCAACATTATCCAACACTGCGTCAATTTCCCCAAGAAAGCGATGCTCAAACACCATTTGGGTGAGAAGATTTGCCCTTTGCTTGCTAGTCCCCATATAGAGCAGCATCACTAGGAAGAAAGTCAGGATTTTTGCATTAGCTCTGTATTTGTGGTATGCATTAAGGAATTCCTCCCCCAAAATTCTTTTAACACAGTGAAGAATAAAAGGGCGAATCAAGGAAAGAACCGATTGTAGGCACTTATCAGAGATTTTTCTTAGGAATTCCATTTGACAACAGGTTGCCTCCAACAAAATAGATGTTTCCATTGTAAACAACAAAGCAAGAAATGGGAAGAGTTTGATATGTTAAAAATAAGAAGGTCATCCTATATTTATCTTGCCAACTCATAAAGGTTGAGGAGCTCGAGGACTTAGCTAAGCGAGCCAAATTACTTCGCACAAACAAGGTACTTGTTAAGCATGCCACCTTAATCGCATTTGATTACCTCTTTGAGGTTAGTCATCGTCCGGATTTATCATATCTAAAAGTAGTGATGAAAATTAGATTCTCTTTTGACAACATCTAGATCAGAGTGGGAGTTAATAACACCAGTAAGATCATATCACCAAAATCATAAAGAATATCAGTAGGGGATAAATCAAGAGGCCGGTAAGAATACATCTACCGGTAAGAACTACTAACCGATAGGGGCCAATACCATTGGGGGCACAAACATTTCTTCTTAGAACAAGATCGGTTGTATCACTTACGCCATATTAATTACCATAATCAAATGTAGATGTGCCTCAATTTGAACTGGGTATCTGAAGAGAGAACCAAATGCAGTCGCTTATCAGAAATTTGCTAGATTATCATTCTGGCAGCATCTATAACGACACTGGAGTAACCCCAAAGAGTTCCTTAACCAGAACGTAAAGATTACTGGTTAGGGAAAAGTGCAAGAGGCCTATGTAAACAAAAACAATGCCAACCGGTAGAGACTGGGCAGCCGGGAAGGATACCCCTACTGGTAGGAGCCAGAATACCACCATCAAGAGAGACCCTTACCCGGTAAGAGTACATCCACCAGTATGTGCTACTGACCGGTAGAAACCAAAACATTGGGGAACCAAAGCGGTTCATTCCTTTGCCAAAATAAATGCAACATTAAACCATAATAATCACTATAATCAAGATTTATCTATGCCCGAGCCGTATGCCCAGATTAAGACCTCTGTTTGCAATTGCCATCTTAGATAGTCTGTCTGCTTCCAAGTTGCCTTCTCTATAGATTTGGCTAATCCAAAAACCTTAAAAGGTCTCAATAAAACCCACCATAGGTTGAAGCCATAGGTTGAGACGCCAACTAGGGATATGGTTACTAAGAACAACATTGATAACATTTAATGAATCACCCTCCAAATGGATTCTTTTTATCCCCAACTCAGACCCTAATTGCAAACCTCTTAATGTCACTTAGAATTCAGCCTCATTGTTAGTGGCCAGACCGATGTCTTCAGAAATTTCCTTAATGCACATGCCTTCAAAATCTCTAATACAACATCCAATTCCACTACACCCCGGATTTCTAGCAGAGGCACCATCGAAGTTAATCTTATGCCACCTTGGTTCTGGGGCTTCCCATTTAACATCCAATCTTGGATTAGCCAGTATCTCAGGATTACCATTTCCAAAAAGTGAGGGGATGATCAAATTTGGGAACGCAAACTTTAACTTCCAATCCCAGTCAGTGTATAGATTCTTTTTCAACATTTTGGACTTGGCCGCTTCGTTCAGGAGCTCAACTAGGTGGTTCTCAATTTTCCCACAGAGGGCTAACTAGCCCATCTTATAATCCTGGAAAATTCTTCGATTCCTTTCTTTCCAAATTTCCCAAATCATGAGTGAGGGTAGGATAACAAATAAGTCCCCAAATAACACCTTGCATTTTGATTTAGGCCATAGTAGAAACCAATCATCCAAACCTTTTGGAAAAGGGCATACGAGATTTAACTTACCCATAAAATGCCACCAACAGTTACTAGAGAAATTGCAGTGTAGCAAAAGGTGATCAATTATTTCTTCTTGATTCTAACATAATACACATCTACTAGGTCCATTAATACCCAACTTAAGGAGTCTTTCATTGGTTAATATTTTCCTCTAAAAAGCCATCCAAGCAAAGGAACCTGCCTTAGGAAGTAGATGTTTATGCCAGAACAGACGAACTGACCAATCCTTCTTATCTACTGCAACTTCTTTCAATTTATAGCCAAAACATACCTTATACTTACCATCAGAAGAGCCACACCATCTAATGATGTCCTCATCCGGGGATGGATGAATGATTCGATTCTTCGTAATATCGACAAAAAGGTCTTTCTGATTTTGGGCTAAAACCAAGGGGTCTAGAGAGTTCCACACCCATTTGTCAATATCATTCTCCTTCATTGAATGACCATAATCACAGACATGGTGACCCCAAAGTTGACATGTATCTCTCATTATAGGTTGAAGAGTGGGGTTATGATACAAGGCTTCTTTGCCACTCCAAGAATCCAGCCAGAAGGATGCATTCCTCCCATTTCTGACATCCCAAGTAACCTGATCGCTTATGATTTCTCTGCATTCCAGAATAAAATTCCAAATGGCCAAGCCCCTAGGAGGGTTGGTAACTATGAGAATCCTTTTAGGCTCAAGTGAGTCTAGATATTTGTGTTTTAGGATTCTTTCCCACTTCTGATTATTGCCTCTACAAATTTCCCACACCAATTTTGCTCCCATAGCCAAATTCATAATAGAAATCCGTCGAATGCCAGCACCCCCAACATTTTTTGGTTGGCTTATTTTTCCACAGGCAATCAATGGAAATTTACCATTTTCATTCGATCCATTCCAAAGGAAATTTATCATTATAGTAATTAACTCATCTTCTATGTCAACCGATAGCTTCATGCAAGCCATGGAGAAAACCAACATGGCAAAGAGGACTGATTTTATCATAGTAAGCTTACGGACAGATGATAACCACTTTCCTTTCCAATTTTCAAGTCTAGCTTTACATTTCTCAATAAGATGTGTCCAATAGCAAGTCTTCTTACGACCACTAAAGAGAGGAGTCCCAAGGAATTTACCTGGAAAGTTTGCCACTCTTAAATTGAGGATTATTGATAGGAAACCTTGCATATTCAGTATCGTGTTGATAAAGAAAACTTATGACTTGTTCCAATTGATTTTTTTCCCTGATGCCTTGCAATAGTCATTCAGGCATGTATTTATAATCCTTGCCTCTCTTCTGCTAGAGGATCCAAAAAGAATAATATCATCAACAAATAGCAAGTGAGTTGAATGTTCAACTCCTGTAGCCACATTGACACCAGCCAACAACCATCATGGTGAAGAGATTTAATCATCCGACCTAAAGCTTCAACCATAATTATAAACGAAAATGGTGACATAGGATTCCCTTGGCGAATACCTTTTGATGAAGGGAAGAAACCATGAGATGAACCATTAACCAAAACTGAGAATTTGGGGGTTGATAGACAATTCTTGACCCAAGTGATCCATTCATTACAGAAGCCAAATTTCCTCAATACTTCTACAAGAAATTCCCTATCCACCATATCATAGGCTTTCATGATATCCAACTTTAATATCATACAAGAAGCTTTAGTTTTCCTTGCAGTGTGGAGGGTTTCATGAGTAGTGATTATGCCTTCAACAATAGAGCGACCAGGGGCAAAGCCACTCTATTCATCTGAAATAATTTATTTAAGAAGAGGTTTTAGTTTGTTAGCAATGATCTTTGTTACTATTTTGTATACCGAGTTGCATAAAGAAATTGGTCTAAAATCACCCATTTGCTGAGGGTTCTTCTTTTTCGGTACTAAAGCTAGAAAGGTGTGATTGATGGCTCCCAACATAGTCATTTTTTTCCTGGATTCTTCTACCGCTAGGGAAAAATCCTAGGCAATAATGTCCCAAAAATGCTGAAAGAAGGCCACAGGAAAACCATCAGGGCTTGGAGTCTTATCATGATTCAATTGGAAGGTAACTTTCCTGACTTCTTCTAAGTCAATAGGTTTGAAGAACTCTTTATTGTGTCTTTCGGTAATTATAGGAGGGATTGCGTCTAGAATTCTGTTTCTTGCTTCCTAAACATTCTAACAATTGCCATTCATCAGAGATTCAATATGTCTTACTGCTTCCCGGGCAATATCCTCATAATCTCTGGCAATACTACCATCTAGTTTTACAATCTCTGATATTCTGGTCCTGCTACAGTTGGCAATAGCCGATCTGTAGAAGAACTTGGTATTTCTATCTCCATCCTTGAGCCAAAGTTCCCTGGATTTCTATCTCCAGTGAATTTCTTCATGCTGAAGAATTTCATTTAGTTCAGACTTGAGAGAGCTTTCCCTTTTGAAGAGTACATCATTCATGCCTGACTTAATGACATAATTGGATAAATCCTCCAGCTCTACCGTAACCCTGAGTTTCTCCTTATGGATTTTTTGGAACTGACTCAAATTCTACTCTTTGCTTTTGATCTTAATATAATTGAGTTTCTTATTTAGCTTGAACAACCTCAAGTTATTTTTGAGAATCGACTCATTCCATAATGTTACTATCAAATCATGTAGATCTGGAACTCTAAGCCACATTGACTCAAATTGGAAAGGATGGCCACCCTTGGAATGTCCTAGAGACACATTTAGGCAAATAGGGAAATGATCTGATCCTATAAGGGGTAGAATAGATGATTCAAGAGTAAGATTTTGTGCTAGCCAATCACCAGCCACCAGAAACCGATCTAGACGTTTTGTAATTTTTAGTGAAACCGGTACACCTATTTGTCCATTTAAAGGTACCATTCTTTGGGGCAACATCCAATAACTGATTCTTATCAACAACTTCCTAGAAATATTTCTGAGCCATACCAATCCTCTTACTACCACCCTTCTTCTCATTACTTGCCAAGAGAGCATTGAAGTTTCCTGCAAACATACAACTGCCCATAGTGATATTTTGGAATCTGTTTGACAGGAGTGCCCAAAGCTCTCATTTGTCATTAGCAACAGAAGGTCCGTAGACATTAAAGAGATTGAAACTCTCATTTTTGCATAAACTAGTGACCAGACAATGTTGCCAATATTTATCTTCACCAAGGAGAGTGACTTGAACATTCAAAGGATTCCAGATTATTCCCAAGCTACCAGAGGCTCCCTCGGATTGCCTCAATAGACCTTTCCATTATTTCCATACTTTCATTTTTTTTCAATCTCAGATTGACTCCATTTAGTCTCCTGTAATACCCAAATATCCCCCTTAGTCTCATCAATTTGGCGCTTAATTAAATGCCATTTGTTAGGAGCATTAAGGCCTCTAATGTTCTAGGATAGTAGTCTCATGGATCCTGGGGAAGGGGGTTCCCCTTCCCTAAGTTAAGTTTGGACTGCCCACTAGCTGCACCTGCGATTATCAACATTGTTTTCATTGATTTATGCCCCCTTTTTCCCTTTGGATGGAAATTTGGTTATGTAACTCAGACTTCCCAAACCCTTTTGCAATATTATCCATTATAAGGTTGGCAACTGGTTCAACATCTTCTTCCCATTTCGAGGCAGAGGAATAAATTTCTCCTTCTTCCAAGCCAATGGTGAAGCCTTTCTTGCCTGGATCATCAGAGGTGGCTGGACCAACTGGTAGAGGGAGAATAATCTCATCCTCCATCACACTAAAATCATCGACCTTATTGGGTGCTAAGGCAAGAGAAGCTGCAAACTCTATTATAATATCCTTTTGAAGGGATTTAACATCTTCCAAAAGATTTAGTAGAGCTTGAGCACTTTCACTGTTGGCAGTATGGATCTGCTGATAGCTAGACACAACAAGAGGAGAATAAACAATAGGATTATTCTTTTCCACCACCTTCATACTGGTCATCGAGGATTGCTCTACATCATTTGCTTCCCATTTTTCTATATTTTCCTTGACTAACTTCATGTGAGTCGACTTAGTTTGCATAGAAACATAACTTTTAAGGATAGAGGCCAAAACTTCACATTCAAGACCTATATGCTCCCTTGATAAGCATTTGGGGCAAAGGTACAACTGATCTTCTCTGTCAATCCTTTGAATCCATACCTCTTTGGCCCCAATAATTTTGACTTCTTTCAGGATTTTGGAGATCTGGCAGGTATTAATGCATATCCTGATAAAGCTACCCCACACCCTATCCTCCAAAATATCGTCCACAGAAACAAAAGTGCCAAGCTCTTTGCATATATCTTTAATGATCTCAATGTGCCAATAGTTCGATGGGCAGTTATATAACCTTAACCAGACTGTGTTTTCTGGTAGGGTATGGAACCGGGGATTAAAGTTTGGTTTTCAATCAATGATATGCACCCCAATCCCGTCCAAAGTATAAGGACCTTTATTTTTAGCATTAAACATGTCCTCATTTTTCATAAAATCAATTAGATAATAATCATTTAGAAGGACATTAAAGTTAATGTTCTCCCCCCATTGCGATCTACACCATTTCTCAAAATTTCCCCTTAACCATTTGCCTCCACCCCATTTGGTAAAGAAACAAAAATCTTGAAGATTTGACCTAGACAAATTGATCTTATTATCATCCAAAATAATAGTGGATCTCAAAGTTTTCCTTACTAGTTTGTGGATGATTGGATGAGTCAATGGTTTGTATCTTCGCCAGGGTTCATTTTTCCCAACTCGATCCAGATTAGATCATTGGTTTCTGGCTGGGGCAGTGGACCGTCTGGCCTCTGCACGATCGGCTCACGAGGTTCCATCTTGCCTAAACCACCCATTCCAAAATTTATTAGGGCCGATACCTAGAGGAGGGGTAAAACCTTGCCTATGACAATTAGGGATGTTAAATTTTCCCATCTCCAATACAGAGGGATTAGGTTTCAAAATTGACTTCCAATTGCGTGCCAAATCAGAAGCAGGAAGCTTCGCATTTTGAAACCAACCATCATTGCTCCATGAAAAGCCATTCTTCTTCCATGCTTGTGAGTTTATTGGCCTCATATTACTATTTGTGTAGGGGTGACTAGCATCTGATTTCCTCTATGGTCCAGGATCCCTACTTCCTCTCACCATAGGTTTAGGTGCATCCACCTTCCATGGTCAGCCCGGGGTTTGATCTTTCCATGTTGTTGATTTGAGAGCTGGTTGCTTGCTGATCGTAAGGTTCCGTATTACTTTGATTGGGAAAGCTTCATCAACTTCATCACTCCAAGACCTGATCTTCCCCTGACCTCCCTTGCCATGGATTGGAGCCACAATAATCTGCTGGCCGGTTAGAAGGTTGCTGCTGCCGTTGCCTCTGCCGAATTCGCCACCTTCACTTGCCATCTTCCCTAAAAAGAGATTAAAATTAGTATTTGAGGGAGGTTTTACTATTATATATATATATATATATATATATATATATATATCTATATATATATATATATATCTATATATATATATATAAGTTGGAATTATTTAAAAAAAAAATTGAGAAAAGCAATTTCAGTTTGAAAAAAAGAAAGAGAATATAGCAATTTCAGTTTGGAAAAAAGAAGAAAAGAATATCAGATTGATAATTTATATGTTTTTTTATATTTTTATATATGTGTGTGTGTGTGACTCAAATGTGATTTAGATGTTTTTTTAAAATTCGAAATGGATAGAGCAAATATTGATTGAATATTTTTAACTGAATTAGTGAGATGATTGTTAATAAATGATGTATTTTGGAAACTTAGAAAATTTAGAAAACTTGGTCAATTGTGAATTAGGAGAGAAAATAAATTGTTTATTTTGTATTGAGCGAAGGTGTTTATTTCATTTTTGACTGTCTTCGCACTAAAGTTATATTGTAAGTCCTTGGTTTTTAGTGGTATTAGACTTTTTCGTGTTGTCTTTTCCTTTGGTTATGTCTCGTGAGTAGACTGTGTTTTGTCAGTTGATTTAACCTATATACAAGGGCTTGCATGACCAAGTGTTTCCCAATTGTCTTGAACTCCTTTTTGTAAATTGGTTTTGGTACTTTTGCCTTGGAGTTCTTTTGGGAAATTTTTGTGTAGTGTCATAAGGAAGAGTGGCTTTCGAGTGGGGGTCATGCTCAAAGAGGTTAGTAGGAAAACCCCTCGAAAGTTGGCTAAGTAAGTGATAACCTAATAATATATTAGGGGTTTGGGTAGCTAAAAAAATTAATTAAGATAATTGTACCTTGCTCATGGTTGAGTGCTAGTACAAACTCACGATGCAGTGGGAAGGCCCAGAATGACAAACCAACAACCTTGTCATCACGAAAGGATTGTTTGGGTCTGCATGAGACTTGGATGGGGTCAGGGGTTTAGGAGAGGCTACTAGGATAATCAAAGATGGGGTTTGGGGCCTATGGAGGCCTGCCAAGAGAACCATTCCAAGCTATGTGATGACACTCTTCCCTTATAGTCACTAGTGTGTAGCCTTGTTGATATCACCTGGAGTTTTATTGTGGAGTCATGTTTGTGAGTATGTGCTTTATGTGAGATCCCCGATGTCATGTTTAGACCATGGGTGCATACCTTGTAGGTTTCTAGTGTGTCTTATTTCTATCTCCTAGCATGGTAGGGTGGTTCTTTTTGAGCCACATGGTCGGGTGGTAGTGCCACTTTCCATCGGGTGTGTTTGTTCCTTATTGCGAGAGTTGGCTTCACAGGTGTTTCATTTGCTCTTTTGGATTGGAGCATCTTGTATTTCTAGTTAGATCCTATTTGTCATCTTGGATCATTCTTTGTATATCTTGGACCTTTTATGGTCAATTGTATTATTTGTTATGTATGCCTTCATGACAAGATGCAATTTTAATGTAAACATTATGTGTTCTTATGAGACTTAATGGTTATGTGCAATGTAATATTATTTCAATATTTAAATGTATTGATGAGAATTAGATGGTTAAACGTATATCTTTTATTTGAATCACTGATGTAATGTAACGGAAAGAATTATCATGAATGAAACATAGACATTTTAATGATATCACATGCAATTGTATCAAACAATCAATGTATAGTGTAATTGTGTCTTTATGATTAAATCATCTTAAGTGTATTAATTAACGTTAAGCAATGCTTAGTTTAATTATGTAAACCATGTTGGGAAACCCTTTAGGAGTTAAGTTAAGGCTTTTGTTGTGCAAATTAAATGTAATGTTATCTTAATGCATCATTTAGTTTATTAAAGTTTAAAAAAAAAAATTATTTACACTCTTTTAAAGTGTTTTAGTTTAATTCCTTCAGGGTTTCTAGTGGGGTGCTACAACTGGTATCAGAGCCCAAATTTCAATACTAGGTACTCTTGTTTTAATTGAGCCCATCTTACTAGACCTATTGTTAAGTCTTAGTGCTTGTGTCTTCCTTGCTAGTATCCTTGCTGTGGATCTAAACTTGTGTTCTTGTGTTGATTGCTAAGATTATGCTGGGAAAGGTAAAGGTCATGGTCATGGTCATGATCATGGTAGAGGTAGGGGTAGGGGTCATGGTTGTGGTGAAAGCCATTAGAGTCCTTCACCTCTACCTACGCATAAGAGTGTTGAGCATATTTAGTCCGCTCACTAGAGTAAGCATAGGGATGCTAGTCAGCATAGTGAGGAACATACTATTCAGTAGGTCCCTGATAGGAAGGAGCTGTAGTAGATGTTCTAGGAGGTTTAAACTCAACTAGGTCCTAGACTTGAGGCCGAGCAATAGGGCAATATGTAGTTTGGGGATTCACACCTTCAAGATCACGTGGATAGAGAGAGAGAGAGGGGTCTCCTAGGAGGAGAGAGTTTGCAGTTGACCAGGAGGTAGTAGCCCTTGGTCATATGAGGGATTTATTGCGATTTCATCCTCCTATTTTTGATGGTTCGGGTAGCGGACTTGAGGCCGAGACTTGGTCCATAGATTTGGATAGGTGTTTTGCCATGCATCCGTATAGTAGCAACACCAAGGTGAGATGTGTCGTTATGCATCTCAAGGCTTTTGCATCTACTTGGTGGAGATTAGAGGAGCAGAGTACCAGTATGGATATTGGTACAATATCATGGGATTTGTTTTTAGAGGCATTCAGGGATTGATTTCTTTCAGTGTAGGGGAGACAACATCGCATAGATGAGTTTCATGAGTTGCGTCAGTTGGGCATGACTATAGACTAGTATGGGAACAAATTTTATGAGCTCAAATAGTATGCTGGTATTGGTAATGATGAGGTGATGTTAGTACAACAATTTATGAGGTTTGAATGACCGCATCAGTGGGGGAGTATGAGTATTTGAGCTGACATCTACCGAGATAGCCATGGTGAAAGCTCAGCTAGTAGAGAAGAATCTTTCCCATGCACATGGTGGTCAACCAGGGGTTCAGATTGGAAGTGCACTTTTTGATGGATTTGGGATTAGAGGTAGCCAGTCTCAGGTTGTTGCACCATATAGGAGTTTTCAGACACCCAACAAGGGTGGTCAGCAACAACAAAAATTCCAATCTAGGCCAAAGTAGTTTCAGGGTCAACGTGGGGGTAATCCCTAGCTCAGAAAGGACATGAATAGGCAATGGGATAGATAGAGTTTTCCTAAATAGTCCTCACAGAGTGATTCTCAGGCCTCTAGTAGGGGTAGCTTTCAATAGTCTAGTGGGCCGACTGGAGGTAGAGGACCTGATAGGGGAGCTTGTTTCTCCTGTGGTCAATATGGCCACATAGCTGTACATTGTCCACAAAGATCACAATAGACTACTAGTTAGAGACCATCAGCTTCAGAGCCTACTATTGGGGATGCAGGCTGATCCCATAGAGTTTTTGTA
Source organism: Cryptomeria japonica (assembly GCF_030272615.1). Classification (NCBI taxonomy): domain Eukaryota; kingdom Viridiplantae; phylum Streptophyta; class Pinopsida; order Cupressales; family Cupressaceae; genus Cryptomeria; species Cryptomeria japonica. The sequence continues at coordinate 282,402,627 of NC_081412.1, forward strand.
GCGATAGATAATCTCCAGGCAAAGCACTAGTGCACCGTGATCAAGACCACAGGTGTGTTGGGTGGTATATCTATCTCAATACTTTTTGATTCAGGTGCTTTTGATTCCTTTCTATCTTCCTCTATTGTGGAGTGGTGTGGGCTCGCATCTGCTAGATAGGTAAATAGGTGGCAAGTAGAGTTGGCCACTGGTTTTTGTGTGGCTATAGATTCCTTCATTACCAGATGTGAGTTGGACCTAGGACCCTTTGCTACCATAGTTGATCTTTGAGTCATTCCTTTGGGGTCTTATGCATTGGTGTTGGGGATGGATTGGTTAGCATCACATAGTGCTAGTATGGATTGTCATCAAAAGACAGTGGAGTGTTTAGATGACCATGACAGGAAAGTTGAGATAGATGAGATTCCTAGACCTATATCACTTTGTATGATCTTCGCTATGCAGCTTATGCGGTGTATGTGTTAGGGGTGCTATCCTTTTGCAGTTTCTCTTGAGGACATGGATGAGGAGAGGAGTCAGAAAGTCACTCTTGATAGTCACCCTCTTCTTCAGGAGTATGCCAATATGTTCCCTAGTGACATTCCTGGTATGCCTCCGAAGTGAGATATAGACTTTCACATTGGATTAGTTCCTGGAGCATAACCTATTTCAAGAGCACCATATCGGATGACCACTCAGGAGTTGAGTGAGTTTAAGTTGCAGATTAAGGAATTGTTGGCCAAAGGGTTCATTCGTCCTAGTGTTTCTCCTTGGGGTATGCCATTTATCTTCGTGAAGAAGAAGGATGGTTCCCTTCGGTTATGCATTGACTACCAACAATTGAATAAGGTGACATCAAGAATCGATATCCATTGCGTCGTATAGATGATCTCTTTGATTAGGTAAAGAGTGTTGGCCATTTGGTGGAATTGATTATCTATTGCATTGATGTTTTGTTATTGATGTCAACACTAGCTGTTTGGATGCTTTACCAAGACCCTTCTGGTCCCGGTAGGTTGAGTGGTTTTTGGTTAACTTGGATCCATCATGATCCAATTGACTCTGGTATAATCTGGTGATGGAATTGACTTGTTCATAATGCTTATACTCATATTTGGTCAGTTGGTTTTGGTCTCGATATTGGATGCTATCCTGCTTGCTATGGAGATTGGTTTCTAGTTCTGATGAGGGTTTCACCAATAGCTCTTTTGATGGAGATCTTTTATGCATTGCATATATGGTGTTGGTGTAGCTTTTGATGGAGTTTCAGGATGCTATTGGTGATCATGTTCGAGACTTGGCGTTTGGAGATCATTGCAGAAGCATGTGGACCTATACTTGGTCCTAATTGATCTAGGTTATGGACTGACATTAATGTAACGTGTGGATATGACCTATTCTTGTATTTACAGGATATCTTATGTGTGGAAATTATTTATTTTGGTCTAAGGCCAACATGGTTTGTAATTAAGTAATTGGTTTATTGTATGGTATCCAACGTAATTGTTTATGGTCGAGGGTTTGTATAAATAAGATGTAAGATCTCGTTGTAGATTATTATGGTTATTGTAAGAGGTCATGGTCAAGGAATGTTATGTGCAAATAATGTAATATCATTCAGGAAGAGGAATTGGTTGATCATTGGAGATCGAATTGGGTCTAGAAGAAGATTTAGTCCTCCTATATTGAGCTTAACCGGAACTGTACTCAGGCATAAGAGATGCTATCTTTTGCAGTTCAACACTTTATGGATTGTACTCTGAATTTGTATGTAGTCAGTGAGACTCCTTTTGTGATGAGAAGTGTGCTCTAGGATGTTGGCCTTCCTACAAGTGCAGGCCCCTTCATTGTAAATTCACATACTTACTGCAGAAGTATTATTTGACTGTGGGTAGGCTTCTCACCATGGTTTTTCCCTTTACCGAGTTTTCCATGTATAAATCTTGGTGTTGTGTGGATGGATTTTATTTTGTGATTATTGTTTATGCTTAATTGGATTAACTGCTATTCTGGTATTGTTGTTTTAAATTGCTAATGCTTCTGGTAATCTATGACAACTGATTCACCCCCCCCTTAATTGTTTTATGATTATTTGAACTGTCTAACAATTGGTATCAGAGCTTTGGTCCTCTCTATAGAAAGCTTAACCACTTGAGGAAGATCCTATGGTGACTAAATGTTCAAGTTCATCTAGTTCTATCGATGCTTGAAGGAACAAATTATATAATATGGAAGATTCGAATGGAGACTCATCTGAGATGTCTTGGCAAGGAGATTTGGGAGATCACATAGAATGGTATCACACCCTATAATCTGGGATCTGACAATCCTCCTCCGGCTAACCTAGACAAGGAGCTTGAGAATGATTGTAGAGCAAGAGAAGCCCTCTTGTGCACACTTTCTGATCAACAAATAATGGAATTAATAGGCAAATCATTTGAAAAGGCTATATGGGATAAGTTATAGACCCTTAATGAAGGTGACCCTACAGTAAAGATTGCAAAACTTGATGGTTATTAGGTGAGATATGAAAACCTGAAGATGGAAGAAGATGAAAGGATTACTGCATTCATGAAAAGGGTAAATGAGATTGTTATGAGAATTCGATGTTGTGGTGGAACTCTAAGTGAAAATGAAATTATTTCTAAAGTCTTGAGAGCCCTACCACTAGCTTACAAAATGAAGGCTACTGCTATTAATGAGTTGAGAACAATGGCTATTACATCTACCAATAGAGTTACTTTGGTTGGGAAACTATCTGCTTTTGAGCTTGAGGAATTTGGACCCTCTAGAGCTATGAAGACTGAACCTGCTTTTCATGCATCTACATCTACAATCGATAAGAATGATTGGAGAGATTTATATGCAAAGGAATTAGAAGATATGAAGAGAGAAGATGATGAGTTTGAGAAGCTTGAAGCACTATTTTCTAGAAGAGTACCGAAAGGACTGATAGGAAGCAAGTATGAAAGAAAAACACCTTTTAAATGTTTTGCATGTAATAAGATTGGTCATTTTGCATCTAGATGTCCTGAAAGGAATTTAATATTTGAAGAAAGAGTTAAAAGATCATTTAAGCCTAACCCTGGATATAAAAAAAATAGATTCAAGAAAAACAGAGACAAATCATGCTATATAACAGATGAGGAAGGCGTTACTGATTTAGATGATGAACCGACAAAAGACTCTGCTAGTGGATCCAGGAATGGGAAGGAATGGGTATTCTTGGCTATCAAGGAAGATGATCCAACACTAGAAGAGAATGTACCTGAGGAGAAGGCACTTGCTGCTAAAATTGAGGATAAGGATGAATGGGTAATTGATAGTGGTTGTTCACATCATATGACTGGAGATAAAGGGAAGTTTCTGTCTTTGCAAGAAATTGATGGTGAACTAGTTAGATTTGGAGATGACAGGGCGTGTCTGATCAAAGGAAAAGGAACTATATGATTAGAGGGTAAGAATAATACTGACAATGTTTATTATGTTGAAGGTTTGAAGCATAATCTTTTGAGTGTAGGACAATTAGTAGATAAGGGATTTCAATTACAGTTTAAGGATGAAAAATGCAAAATCATTAACAGACCTAGCTTGGAGATTGCAACCGGTACACAGACAAAAGGTAACATATTTTATTTGAACTTCAGTGAGAAGACATGTTTGATTACATAGATTGATGAGAGTTGGTTATGGAATAAAAGGTTGTGTCATGTGAATTTTGATTGCATTGTGAAGATCAGTTCAACTAAGACTATTAGAGATATACCTAAGATTATGAAGCCCTATAATCCGGTATGTAAAGAATGTCAAATGGATAAATAGGTCAGAACCTCTTTTAGGAGCATACAAGATAAATCAAATGATGTTCTTGATCTTATTCATACTGATTTGTGTGGCCCTGCTAAGTTTTCATTGTGATAAATATTTCATGCTAATCATCGTTGATTATTCTATAATGATGTGGGTAACTTTTTTGAGAGAAAAATATGAAGCACTTGAAAAGTTTAAAATATTTAAGGCTAAAGTGGAAACTAAGACAAGATTGAAGATTAAATTTTTGAGATCAGATCATGGTGGAGAATTCACATCCGGTGAGTTTAATAAATTTTGTGACAAACATGGTATTAGAAGACAATTTTCTGCTCCCCGGATATCTCAGTAGAATGGAATTGTGGAAAGGAAAAATAAAACTATCTTGGATGCTGCTAGAACAATGATGATGGAAGAAAGTCTACCTCATATCTACTAGAGAGAAGCAGTTAGTATAGTGGTTTACACATTCAACAAAGTACACATCAAAGGAGAAACCGGTAAGATACCTTATGAATTATGGTTTGGCAATACACCTACAGTTAAGTATTTCATAATTTTTGGTAGTAAATGTTATATCAAGAGAGACGATACTATTGGGAAATTTGATCCTAGATGTGATGAAGGCATATTTCTTGGTTATTCTAATGAAAGCAAAGCATATAGATGTTATAACAAGAGATTATAGAAAATAGTAGAGAGTGCTAATGTAAAAGTAGATGAGCTAAGAAAAAGTCAAATCAAAATTTATTAGAAGGAACCGACAGTGGAAATTATTATATCTGTACTAGTAGCACCTTTACTGTAACAGAGAGTTGAACCAGTTACTCCAGCAACATCACATAATTCTACAGTAACTAAAGATCAGGGAAGAGGAACAGAGAGTCAGAAGACTCTTAGGTATGTGAGATTAAATCATTCTGAAGATCAAATCATTGGGGATAAGAACAATGGAGCGATGGCAAGAAGAAGACTGGCAACTAATGAGGTATGTTTAATTTCACAAGTTGAATCGGTATTAGTAATTAAGACATGTAAAGATAAATTTTGGTTAAAGGCTATGGAAGAAGAATTAGATCAGATTGAGAAAAATAACACATGGACTTTGGTTCTTCGGCCTAAAAAAAAAAATGTTATTGGAACTAAATAGGTTTTTAGGAATAAATTGAATGAGGATAGTAAAGTTATAAGGAATAAGGCTAGATTGGTTTGTAAAGGATATTCTTTGAAGGAAGGAATTGATTATGGAGAAAATTTTGCACTGGTAGCTAGGATTGAAGCTATAAGATTATTTCTTGCCTATGCTGCTTATAAAAACTACAAGGTTTATCAGATGGATGTTAAATGTGCATTCTTGAATGGGGATCTTGATGAGGAAGTTTATATTGAGCAACCTGATGGTTTTTCACTATCAAATGATACTAATATGGTTTGCAGGTTAAGGAAAGCTTTATATGGATTGAAACAAGCACCTCGAGCTTGGTATGCAAGGTTGAATAAATATCATTTGAAGCTTGGTTTTACTAAGGGCAGTGCTGACAGTAATTTATATTATTAAATCACTGACGATGATATACTGATTGTTGAAGTATTTATTGATGACATTTTTTTTGGAGGTGAAGATAAATTATGCATTGAATTTTCTAAGAACATGGAGAAAAAATTTGAGATGTCTATGATTGGTGAGATGAAAATTTTCTTAGGTTTGCAGATTACTTAGACTGACAAAGGTATTTTTATCTGTCAAACTAAATATGCTAAGGAATTTTTGACAAAATTTGGTATGAGAGATTCTAAACTAGTAAGTACACCTATGGTTACAAGTGAGAAATTGACAAGGAAAGATGTGTCTGCACCGATAAATCTTACAAGATACAAATCTATGATTGGAGGTCTACTTTATTTGACTTAGACTAGGCTTGACATTATGAATGCCGTTTGTATTGTTTCAAGATTTCAAAGTGATCCTAGAGAAAATCATGAGATGGAGGTGAAAAAGATTTTTAGATACTTGCAAGGTACATCAGAATATGGTTTATGGTATCCTAAGGATGACAATTTTACTTTATGTGCATATACAAATGCTGATTGGGTTGGAGATGTTGATAACCAAAAAAGTACTTTCAGTGGAGCTTTCTTTCTTGGAAAGAAGTTGGTTTCATGGATCAGTAAGAAACAATCATGTACTTCTTTATCTAATGTTGAAGCTGAGTATGTTGCTACTACTACTAATTGTACACAAGTTTTATGGATGAAGCAAATGTTGAAGGATATAAAGGTAAATTGTGATGCATCGGTAGTTGTTCACTGTGATAACTCTGCTACTATTGATATATCAAAGAATAGGTATTTCACTTTAAGACTAAGCACATATCTATTAAGTATAACTTTTTGAAGGAGAAGGTGGAAGAAAAGGAAGTTAATCTGGTTTATGTGAACACTAAAGAATAGATTGTAGGTATTTTCACTAAACCTTTATCCAAGGAATTATTTGAGTACCTGAGAGATAGATTGGGGGTTTCTACCCCTTCGACAGAGACTTGATTGATGCGGTTTGCCATCAGTCCGGTATGCATTATAAGAGATATTATTCATTCTGACATTGATGTGGGATGCTACTACTCAGGGGGAGTAGTCAGCTTTGAGATTTAGAGGCTTATGTTTTTGCTTTGATATTTTTGTCAGATTTCTGGAATTGATGTCAAAGGGGGAGAGATAGTGATGTGAAAAATAAATGCAAAGCTTTACAAAGATATTATTAAAAGGGGGAGACATTGATATTTAGAGCTATATATAGGAGATTGTTGGTTGTCTTCCACAGGGGGAAACTTGTTTGGCATTTCTTGGTACTTAGATGTTTTTCACATCTAGTGTTTCAATCAATGCCAAAGGGGGAGATTGTTGGCTATTTGGTGGAATTGATTATGTGTTGCATTGATGTTTTGTCATTGATGTCAACACTAGATGTTTGGACGCTTTACCAACACCCTTTTGGTCCTGGTAGGTTGAGTGGTTTTTGGTTAACTTGGATCTGACATGATCTAGTTGACTCCGATATAATCTGGCGATGAAATTGACTTGTTCATAATGCTTATACTCATATTTGGCCAGTTGGTTTTGGTCTAGATATTGGATGCTATCTTGCTTGCTATGGAGATTGGTTTCTGGTTCCGGTGAGGGTTTTACCAACAGAGCTTTTGATGGAGATATTTGATGCATTGTATAAATGGTGTTGGTGCAGCTTCTGATGGAGTTTCAGGATGCTGTTGGTGATAATGTTCAAGACTTGGCATTTGGAAATCATTGCTGAAGCATGTGGACCTATACATGGTCCCAGTTGATCTAGGTTATGGACCGACATTAATGTAACAAGTGGATAAGACCTATTGTTGTATTTCTGGGATATCTTATGTGTGGATATTATTTGTTTTGGTCTAAGGCCAACATGGTTTGTAATTATGTAATTGGTTTATTGTCTAGTAGCCGACCTAATTGTTTAAGGTCTAGGGTTTGTATAAATAAGATGTAAGATCTCATTGCAGATTATCATGGTTATTGTAAGAGGTCATGGTCAAGGATTGTAATGTGCAAATAATGTAATATCATTCAAGCAGAGGAGTTGGTTGATCATTAGAGATCAAATTGGGTCTAGAAGAGGATTTAGTCCTCAAGTATTGAGATTAACCGGAACTATACTTAGGCATAGGAGATGGTATCTTTTGTAGTTCAACACTTCTCCAGATTGTAGTCTAGATTTGTATGTAGTCAGTGAGACTCCTTTTGTGATGAGCAGTATGCTCTAGGCTATTGGCCTTCCTGTAAGTGCAGGCCCCTTCATTGTAAATTCACATACTTACTGCAGAAGTATTATTTGACTGTGGGTAAGCTTCCCACCATGTTTTTTCTCGTTACCGGGTTTTCCACGTACAAATCTTGGTGTTGTGTGTATGGATTTTATTATGTGATTATTGTTTATTCTTAATTGGATTAACTTCTATTCTGGTATTGTTGTTTTAAATTGCTAATGCTTCTGGTAATCTGTGATAATTGATTCACCCCCCCTCTCAATTGTCTTCCGGTTATCAGAACTGTCTAACAAAGGGAGTTAGGGTGTTCTCTAAGATTGATCTAAAATCTGGGTATCATCTGTTGCCTATCCATGATCAAGACATTCATAGGATGAATTTTTATACCCATTATGGGCACTATGAGTTCACAGTGGTGCCATTTGGATTGACAAATGTGCCTTCAGTATTCATGAGCCTCATGAATGAGGTTTTTTGCACCTACCTTGATCGATCTATCCTTCTATTCTTGGATGATATTTTAATTTACTCTAGAACTATGGGAGAGCATGAGGGCCACTTGTGAATGGTATTGCAGTGCTTGAGAGAGAATCAACTTTATGCCAACTTGGCTAAGTGTGATTTTTTCCAATCTGAGGTGAACTATATTGGTCCTATTGTTTTACGAGAAGGTGTATCTGTGGATCCTTCTAAGATCTAAGCCATTGTAGATTGGCCAGCACCGACTATTGTTTCTGAGGTTCGACATTTTTTGGGCTTGGCCAGATATTACCGTTACTTTGTTCAGAGTTTTTCCCGGATAGGTCAGCCGCTCACTTCTCTTCAAAGGAAAGGGAAGAAGTATGTTTGGTTGGAACAGTGTGAGGCTAGTTTTCGTACTCTGAAGGAACTCCTTGTTAGTGCACCAATTTTGGCAGGTTGTGATCCATCCAAAGATTTCATGGTTTTTACTGATGCCTCTCTAGAAGGCATAAGAGCTATGCTTATGCAGTAGGATGGTCGTGTGGTAGCCTATGAGTCTCACAAACTCAAGGACCACGAGTTGAACTATCCAGTTCATGATTTAGAGTTGGCAGTTGTAGTTCATGCTTTAGTCAAATGGCACCATTTTTTGTTAGGGCATCGGTTTGAGCTGCATAATGATCTTCGTATCTTGCAATACATTTTCATGTAACCAAACTTGAATGCTTAATAATAAAGATATATGGAATTCCTCTACAAATATGATTTTGAGGTTTGATATATTCAAGGGAAAGAGAATGTAGTGGTAGATGCTTTGAGTCATAGATGACATGAGGTTGCAACATTGTCCCTTGGAGTGTATTTCAGAGAGAGAATCCTTGGGATTCTTTCTTAGGACACCTGGTATCAGGAGGTTAGAGTCATGATTGAGACTAGAAGACCATTAGAGGGTAGATATTTTGGATATAACTTTGAGACAGATGGTCTTCTTCGATATCTTGGGCAGATCTATGTACCTCCTTTAGATGGACTTCATACTTTGATCATGACTGAAGCTAATCATGCACGTTACTTGGCACATCCTGGTGTCAAGAAGATGCATGCAGATCTGAGATAGATATATCATTGGGCTGGAATGAAACGTGACATTGCTAATTTTATGTCAAAGTGTTTGGAATGTCAGTGGGTGAAGGCAGAACATCAACACCCTTCAGGGCTTTTACAACTTAATTTGGTACTAGATTGGAAATGGGACATCATTTTCATGGATTTAATAGCTGGGTTGCTGATTTCTTTGCATCATCACAATGCCATCATGGTCATTGTTGAAAGATTGACCAAAGTTCCTCATTTTGTTCCTATTCGATTTTCTTATACAACAACAGTGGTGGCATGAGTTTTCTTGGAAGATGTGGTGAGGCTTCATGGGATTCCTAGGTGGATCATTGCAGATAGAAATCATGTCTTTACTTCAACATTGTGGACCTCACTTCAACATGCTTTAGAGACCCAGTTAAGCTTTAGTTCAACTTATCACCCAAAGATAGATGGTTAGACTGAGGGTGTGGATCAAGTTTTGGAGGACATGCTTGGCATGTATGTTATCAACCAACAATTGCATTGGGAGGACTATCTTTATCTTGTGGAGTTTTCTTACAACAATGGATATCATAGATATATAGGTATGTCTCCCTTCTAGGAATTGTATGGTTATTCTTTCCATACTCCTTTGAGTTGGGATAGGTTAGAGGACAAGGTTTGTATAGGACTGGATATGCTTCGAGAGATGGAGCAACAGGTTGAACATATTCATGAGAATTTGGTAGCAGTGCAGGATAGGCAGAAGAAGTATGTCGATGCTCATAGAGTGGATTTCATTTTTCTATTGGTGACCGAGTATTCTTGAGAGTGCATCTGTGAAAGAGTTCGATCTGTTATGGAAAGGGTTCTAAGTTGGCACCTCACTTTGCTGGCCCTTTTTAGATCCTTGAGAGGATATGACCTATTGCCTATCATCTTTCCTTGCCACCAAGCCTATCCCACATCCACAATTTATTTCATGTTTATGTTCTTAGACCTTATCATCTTGATGTGACCCATGTTCTTGATTGGAATGCATTGTAGGTCAAGGATGGACAACTTTCCTTGGGTCCCATGTGCATTCTGCAGTGTCAAGATTTGACCCTTAGGGGTCATACCATCGACCAAGTAAGGGTCCTATGGGACCCAAATGATGAGACCTCAGCTACATGGGAGGATGCAGTGAAGATGAGAGAGCTTTACCCATATTTGTTTTAGGCTTCAAGGAGTAAGCCTAGTTTTGGGGGGGGAGGATGTAGTACCCCTCCCTCGATCAAACTTTTTAGATACTTATTTTGACTATGGTTGACTTTTTTCGTGGATATTTATGGATACATTATATGGTAATGTTTTATTCAAATATTATGCTATGTTGGATTACACTTTGATTTGAGATTTAGTGAATGCTGATTATGTATTATTTCCTTATTGATGATTAGATGTTAATTTTATTGGATTACTAACCATGGACTAACACATTTACTTAATGCATGAGATGTGTTATGTATATGTCATCATGTATGTGTGAAAGTGTATGGGATGCGAGGAGATGATTTTCCTTCACTCACTTCGGTGAAACATGGAATGTCATAATTCTCCTTTGCCGATGTGTCTACCATGTTTGAATATATATATATATATATACATATGTAAGCATTATTTGGTGATGTAGACATTACAGGTACATGGTACTGACTTCACCTGGTTCCACAGGTCTAAGCGTACCTAAATAATCTGATGGAAGTGGAGAAGATAGTCTTAAGGCCCTAAATTTCTTCCCTAGCCTTGCTCGATAGTGAGTATTGTCAGTCGTTTGTCAACCTTCCCTATGTTAGTATGTGGGTCACATCTGTACTTTGTCTTTTTGAATTGCGTGTTATGCATTTACGAATTTAAATTATTCTTTTCTTATGATTTCTTAATGAGAAATTAATTATTAACACCTCATGGTTATTAATAATTGTTGGTGTAATTATTTATTCATGTTGGATATAATTACACTTTACTTAAGTTTACTTAGGTACATGCACAACATTGCAATTTGCATATGAGACACCTAGTGAGATGTGCTACATTGGGAGTGTGTATGTAGGAGAATTTCCACCTTTTATGGTGTGATCTTGTTGTTACTTTATCATATCCACTTATTGTGGAGTGATAATTCAACCTCCGGTGGGTGATCCACCTCATGTGGAATATTTTACTATTTCTTCTACCTAACCCTACCTACCCTTGCATCTCATTGAGCCACATGTCATCATTGTGTGCTCTCTTGTCTCTTAGCCTTGTCTTTATAAGAAGGATTATCCTACATTGTATGAAACAACAATCTTGATGATCGAGTTGATCAATATTTTGCATCATTGATAGGAATACAATTTATTTTTGTCACATTTTGTTCTCTCTTATGTGTGCTTTCCATTGCCTATAGATCTTGTCAAACTCTCACATGGTATTAGAGCCATTGGAGTTCCTTTGGTTTGCCAATTGAGAGAAATTTGGGGTTTTGTAGTTTGAGTTTTTTATTGCAGGTTATTATTGGAGCTTGTTAGGTCAAATCTAAGGTCACCTTTGGAGTGAAGAGGTTTGAGAAAGTTAGAATTGCCTTTTGTTTCATCCAAATCCAACATACGTGGCCAAATCTAGAGCCGTTTGAAGGTGGAGGGTGGTAACTTGTCCCGACAACGATCTACAATTTTGGAGCATTTTTGGCCAAATCCGTCATCGACATTGTGCTCAAAAGGCCCAAAGACCCCAGGATCAACTATCAATTCATTGAAATCAGCTTCCATCCCTCCAAGTTGAAAAAATTCCCCTTCCTGGCTCACCGTACGGACTTGTAGGTACAGGTCTGAAATTAAAAAAAAATAAAAAAATTTAGAGGGGGGGGGGGAGGTTGGATAAGAGCCTAACACTTGGGAAATTGTGCCTAGACCTAAGGATAAAAATGTTATTGGTACTAAGTGGACTGTTAGACTGTTACTTGCTTATGTTGCTTATAAAGATTTCAAGGTATATCAGATGGATGTCAAATTTGTATTTTTGAATGGTGATCTACAGGAAGAAGTTTACATTGAGCAACTTGTAGGATTTTCACTATCGGATGATAGAGACATGGTATGTAAACTGGAGAAAATGCTTTATGGATTGAAACAAGATCCTAGAGCTTGGTATGCTAGATTAGACAAATACTTGTTGAAATTGGGATTTACTAAAGGTGTTGTTGACAGTAATTTGTACTTTAAGATTGAAAATGATAACATCCTAATTATTGAATTTTTATTTGATAATATTATCTTTGGTGGTGATGATGATATGAGTATGAAGTTTGTCGGTGATATGCAAAAAGAATTTGAGATGTCTATTATTGGTGAGATGAAATTTTTCTTAGGTTTGCAAATTGTACAGATAGGAAAAGGTATCTTTATATCTCAAACTAAGTATGTGAAGGAAATATTGAACAAGTTTGGACTAGATGATTACAAACCGGTTGGAACTCCTATGGTGGATGGTTGTAAATTATCTAAAAATGAATCTTCGAAATCTAATTAGAGTTTGTATAGATGTATGGTTGGTGGATTGTTATATCTTAGTCAAACTAGGTCTGACATTATGCATGTTATGTGTATGGCTACTAGATATCAAGATGATTCGAAAGAGAGTCATGTCACTATTGTTAAGATGATGTTTATATATCTAAAGGGAACTGTGGATTATGGCTTATGGTATCCAAAGAATGATAACTTCATGTTGTGTTCCTACACTGATGCAGATTGGGCTAGTGATGTTGATGACTAAAAGAGTACTACTGGTGAAACATTCTTTTTGGGAAAGAAGTTGGTTTCATGAGCTGGCAAGAAACAAGATTCAATATCTTTATCTATTGCTAAAGTTGAGTGCATTGCTGCTGCTAGTAATTGCACTCAGATAGTTTGATGAAGCAAATGTTGAAAGATATCAGTTATTCATGATGAGCCTACAATCATTTATTGTGATAATTTTGGTGCTATAAACATGTCAAATAATCTGGTGCAACATTCAAGGACTAAGCATATATCAATCAAATATAATTATTTGAGAGAGCAAGTCAGTGAAGGGAAGGTGAAGCTGGAATATGTATCTACAAAGGAACAAATTGCTGATATTTTCACTAAGCCTTTGCCCGCAAATATATTTGTCTACTTGAGAGACAAGTTAGGGGCATGCACCCCTCCTGATGAGAACTAGATACATTGAGTTGCATCGATCAGGTGGAATTCAGGGCCTTATTCTTTTAATGTGGATTGGTGTGTTGGTGCTACTCCTCTGCTGGAGTAGTCTGTTGATTTGATTGTGTGTCCTAGGGGGAGAGAGATTCACATTTTTGTTTTGGGAGAGTGTTCAATTTTTTGCTTTGGAGATATTTGGCATTACTGTCAAAGGGGGAGAGAGATCATGTGAAAAACTTCATTGTCTATCTTGATCTTAGGGGGAGTTTGCCGGTGATATCTTCTTTCTTTGCATTGATTGTTTTTCACATTCATATGTTGGCATCAATGCCAAAGGGGGAGATTGTTGGAGATTGTTGGATATGGTTTGTCATTGCTTCTACTAGGATATGTTGTTGTCATTAATGTCAACATATTCCTATGATTTATTCCCGTGAGTTTGGGAGGATTTTTTAATCTGATTTTGTAGTTTGGTTATGTTGATCACTGTTTT